>NC_059227.1:41272963-41350463 GCF_020615455.1 Coregonus clupeaformis | reverse complement strand
TCAGGATGCGACACCACAGACTGTAGGGAGACATGTCATCAGGAGTGGCCACAGACTGTAGGGAGCCATGTCATCAGGATGCGACACCACAGACTGTAGGGAGCCATGTCATCAGGATGCGACACCACAGACTGTAGGGAGCCATGTCATCAGGATGTGACACCACAGACTGTAGGGAGACATGTCATCAGGAGTGGCCACAGACTGTAGGGAGCCATGTCATCAGGATGCGACACCACAGACTGTAGGGAGCCATGTCATCAGGATGCGACACCACAGACTGTAGGGAGCCATGTCATCAGGATGTGACACCACAGACTGTAGGGAGCCATGTCATCAGGAGTGGCCACAGACTGTAGGGAGCCATGTCATCAGGATGCGACACCACAGACTGTAGGGAGCCATGTCATCAGGATGCGACACCACAGACTGTAGGGAGCCATGTCATCGGGATGCGACACCACAGACTGTAGGGAGCCATGTCATCAGGAGTGGCCACAGACTGTAGGGAGCCATGTCATCAGGAGTGGCCACAGACTGTAGGGAGCCATGTCATCAGGATGCGACACCACAGACTGTAGGGAGCCATGTCATCAGGAGTGGCCACAGACTGTAGGGAGCCATGTCATCAGGATGCGACACCACAGACTGTAGGGAGCCATGTCATCAGGAGTGGCCACAGACTGTAGGGAGCCATGTCATCAGGATGCGACACCACAGACTGTAGGGAGCCATGTCATCAGGAGTGGCCACAGACTGTAGGGGAGCCATGTCATCAGGATGCGACACCACAGACTGTAGGGAGCCATGTCATCAGGAGTGGCCACAGACTGTAGGGAGCCATGTCATCAGGATGCGACACCACAGACTGTAGGGAGCCATGTCATCAGGATGCGACACCACAGACTGTAGGGAGCCATGTCATCAGGATGTGATACCACAGACTGTAGGGAGCCATGTCATCAGGATGCGACACCACAGACTGTAGGGAGCCATGTCATCAGGATGCGACACCACAGACTGTAGGGAGACATGTCATCAGGATGCGACACCACAGACTGTAGGGGAGCCATGTCATCAGGATGCGACACCACAGACTGTAGGGAGCCATGTCATCAGGATGTGACACCACAGACTGTAGGGAGCCATGTCATCAGGATGTGACACCACAGACTGTAGGGAGCCATGTCATCGGGATGCGACACCACAGACTGTAGGGAGCCATGTCATCAGGAGTGGCCACAGACTGTAGGGAGCCATGTCATCAGGATGTGACACCACAGACTGTAGGGAGCCATGTCATCAGGATGTGACACCACAGACTGTAGGGAGCCATGTCATCAGGATGCGACACCACAGACTGTAGGGAGACATGTCATCAGGATGCGACACCACATACTGTAGGGAGACATGTCATCAGGATGTGACACCACAGACTGTAGGGAGACATGTCATCAGGATGCGACACCACAGACTGTAGGGAGCCATGTCATCAGGATGCGACACCACAGACTGTAGGGAGCCATGTCATCAGGATGCGACACCACAGACTGTAGGGAGCCATGTCATCAGGATGCGACACCACAGACTGTAGGGAGCCATGTCATCAGGATGTGATACCACAGACTGTAGGGAGCCATGTCATCAGGATGCGACACCA
The DNA here is from genome assembly GCF_020615455.1 of Coregonus clupeaformis. Lineage (NCBI taxonomy): Eukaryota > Metazoa > Chordata > Actinopteri > Salmoniformes > Salmonidae > Coregonus > Coregonus clupeaformis. Next base: position 41,348,803 of record NC_059227.1, on the reverse strand, counting down.
CAGACTGTAGGGAGCCATGTCATCAGGATGCGACACCACAGACTGTAGGGAGCCATGTCATCAGGATGCGACACCACAGACTGTAGGGAGCCATGTCATCAGGATGCGACACCACAGACTGTAGGGAGCCATGTCATCAGGATGCGACACCACAGACTGTAGGGAGCCATGTCATCAGGATGCGACACCACAGACTGTAGGGAGCCATGTCATCAGGATGTGACACCACAGACTGTAGGGAGCCATGTCATCAGGATGCGACACCACAGACTGTAGGGAGCCATGTCATCAGGATGTGACACCACAGACTGTAGGGAGCCATGTCATCAGGATGCGACACCACAGACTGTAGGGAGCCATGTCATCAGGATGTGACACCACAGACTGTAGGGAGCCATGTCATCAGGATGCGACACCACAGACTGTAGGGAGCCATGTCATCAGGATGTGACACCACAGACTGTAGGGAGCCATGTCATCAGGATGCGACACCACAGACTGTAGGGAGCCATGTCATCAGGATGCGACACCACAGACTGTAGGGAGCCATGTCATCAGGATGCGACACCACAGACTGTAGGGAGCCATGTCATCAGGATGCGACACCACAGACTGTAGGGAGCCATGTCATCAGGAGTGGCCACAGACTGTAGGGAGCCATGTCATCAGGATGTGACACCACAGACTGTAGGGAGCCATGTCATCAGGATGCGACACCACAGACTGTAGGGAGCCATGTCATCAGGATGTGACACCACAGACTGTAGGGAGCCATGTCATCAGGATGCGACACCACAGACTGTAGGGAGCCATGTCATCAGGATGCGACACCACAGACTGTAGGGAGCCATGTCATCAGGATGCGACACCACAGACTGTAGGGAGCCATGTCATCAGGATGTGACACCACAGACTGTAGGGAGCCATGTCATCAGGATGCGACACCACAGACTGTAGGGAGCCATGTCATCAGGATGCGACATACAACTCACCCAGTCAGAGGGACAGGTCACGAGCTGTAGAGAGGAACACAACGGATGAAAACACCATTGTCTTGTTGTTGATGGGGGGTTGTTGGGGGGGTTGTTGTTGATGGGGGGTTGTTGATGGGGGGTTGTTGTTGATGGGGGGGTTGTTGTTGATGGGGGGGTTGTTGATGGGGGGTTGTTGTTGATGGGGGTTGTTGATGGGGGGGTTGTTGATGGGGGTTGTTGATGGGGGGTTGTTGATGGGGGGTTGTTGTTGATGGGGGGTTGTTGATGGGGGGGTTGTTGTTGATGGGGGGGTTGTTGATGGGGGGTTGTTGATGGGGGGTTGTTGTTGATGGGGGGGTTGTTGTTGATGGGGGGTTGTTGTTGATGGGGGTTGTTGTTGATGGGGGGTTGTTGTTGATGGGGGGTTGTTGATGGGGGGTTGTTGTTGATGGGGGGGGTTGTTGTTGATGGGGGAGTGGTTATTATGCTCATTGTGAAAGACAAACAGACATTTGTAATGACATTCTCTAGTATTACTGTAGTTAGGTTAACACCATTCTCTAGTATTACTGTAGTTAGGTTAACACCATTCTCTAGTATTACTGTAGTTAGGTTACCACCATTCTCTAGTATTACTGTAGTTAGGTTAACACCATTCTCTAGTATTACTGTAGTTAGGTTAACACCATTCTCTAGTATTAGTTAGATGGTTAAATGATAAAGGAGGATGCAACTTACAGGAAGATTTTTAGTGTAACCTACAGGTAGATGGTTAGTGTAACCTACAGGTAGATGGTTAGTGTAACCTACAGGTAGATGGTTAGTTTAACCTACAGGTAGATGGTTAGTTTAACCTACTACAGGTAGATGGTTAGTGTAACCTACAGGTAGATGGTTAGTGTAACCTACTACAGGGAGATGGTTAGTGTAACCTACTACAGGTAGATGGTTAGTGTAACCTACAGGGAGATGGTTAGTGTAACCTACTACAGGGAGATGGTTAGTTTAACCTACTACAGGTAGATGGTTAGTGTAACCTACAGGTAGATGGTTAGTGTAACCTACAGGTAGATGGTTAGTGTAACCTACAGGTAGATGGTTAGTGTAACCTACAGGTAGATGGTTAGTGTAACCTACAGGTAGATGGTTAGTGTAACCTACAGGTAGATGGTTAGTTTAACCTACTACAGGTAGATGGTTAGTTTAACCTACAGGTAGATGGTTAGTGTAACCTACTACAGGGAGATGGTTAGTTTAACCTACAGGTAGATGGTTAGTGTAACCTACTACGGGGAGATGGTTAGTTTAACCTACAGGTAGATGGTTAGTGTAACCTACAGGTAGATGGTTAGTTTAACCTACTACAGGTAGATGGTTAGTTTAACCTACAGGTAGATGGTAAGTGTAACCTACAGGTAGATGGTTAGTTTAACCTACAGGTAGATGGTTAGTGTAACCTACAGGTAGATGGTTAGTTTAACCTACAGGTAGATGGTTAGTTTAACCTACAGGTAGATGGTTAGTTTAACCTACAGGTAGATGGTTAGTGTAACCTACAGGTAGATGGTTAGTGTAACCTACAGGTAGATGGTTAGTGTAACCTACAGGTAGATGGTTAGTGTAACCTACAGGTAGATGGTTAGTGTAACCTACAGGTAGATGGTTAGTTTAACCTACTACAGGTAGATGGTTAGTGTAACCTACTACAGGGAGATGGTTAGTTTAACCTACAGGGAGATGGTTAGTGTAACCTACTACGGGTAGATGGTTAGTTTAACCTACAGGTAGATGGTTAGTTTAACCTACTACAGGTAGATGGTTAGTTTAACCTACTACAGGTAGATGGTTAGTGTAACCTACAGGTAGATGGTTAGTGTAACCTACAGGTAGATGGTTAGTTTAACCTACAGGTAGATGGTTAGTTTAACCTACTACAGGTAGATGGTTAGTTTAACCTACTACAGGTAGATGGTTAGTTTAACCTACTACAGGTAGATGGTTAGTGTAACCTACAGGTAGATGGTTAGTGTAACCTACAGGTAGATGGTTAGTGTAACCTACAGGTAGATGGTTAGTGTAACCTACTACAGGTAGATGGTTAGTGTAACCTACTACAGGTAGATGGTTAGTGTAACCTACAGGTAGATGGTTAGTGTAACCTACAGGTAGATGGTTAGTGTAACCTACAGGTAGATGGTTAGTGTAACCTACAGGTAGATGGTTAGTTTAACCTACAGGTAGATGGTTAGTTTAACCTACTACAGGTAGATGGTTAGTTTAACCTACTACAGGTAGATGGTTAGTTTAACCTACAGGTAGATGGTTAGTGTAACCTACTACAGGGAGATGGTTTGTTTAACCTACTACGGGGAGATGGTTAGTTTAACCTACAGGTAGATGGTTAGTTTAACCTACTACGGGTAGATGGTTAGTTTAACCTACAGGTAGATGGTTAGTGTAACCTACTACGGGTAGATGGTTAGTGTAACCTTAGTAAGTCTCTTCAGCCCTTGTCATTCTTATTTAGCTCTACCTACAGATCTATGATCTTAATTTGATCACCCTGTTGCAGGATAACTTTCCTGCAATGCAGGAAATGTACAACTTGTAGTGTATTTGAGGTTTGAAGAGGATTCTGAAGTAGGGCTGCACAATATGGACAAAATATCTAATTGCGATTTGTTTTTGCCAAAACTTGTCTGGCTTTTTTTTTCACCATGCAATCACCGTAAAGCAGGGGATGGTTCTTCTTCAAATGATTGAATAAATGTGTCGTGTTGCCTCTTGTTGTTGTCACAACTCTAAGACACTTTTTGCACAACACTTGCATTTGGTTGACATCGGTTTGCCTGTAGCTGCGCTGAAATACTGGCATACCACTGAAGATGCGCTGAAATACTGCCATACCACTGACGATGTGCTGAAATACTGCCATAACATTGACGATGTGCTGAAAAACTGCCATACCACTGAAGATGCGCTGAAATACTGCCATACCAATGAAGATGCGCTGAAATACTGCCATACCACTGAAGATGCGCTGAAATACTGCCATACCACTGACGATGTGCTGAAATACTGCCATACCACTGAAGATGCGCTGAAATACTGCCATACCACTGACGATGCGCTGAAATACTGCCATACCACTGAAGATGCACTGAAATACTGCCATACCACTGACGATGTGCTGAAATACTGCCATACCACTGAAGATGTCCTGAAATACTGCCATACCACTGAAGATGCGCTGAAATACTGCCATACCACTGACGATGCGCTGAAATACTGCCATACCACTGAAGATGCGCTGAAATACTGCCATACCACTGAAGATGCACTGAAATACTGCCATACCACTGAAGATGCGCTGAAATACTGCCATACCACTGAAGATGCACTGAAATACTGCCATACCACTGACGATGTGCTGAAATACTGCCATACCACTGAAGATGTCCTGAAATACTGCCATACCACTGAAGATGCACTGAAATACTGCCATACCACTGACGATGTGCTGAAATACTGCCATACCACTGAAGATGCACTGAAATACTGCCATACCACTGACGATGTGCTGAAATACTGCCATACCACTGACGATGCGCTGAAATACTGCCATACCACTGAAGATGTCCTGAAATACTGCCATACCATTGACGATGTGCTGAAATACTGCCATACCACTGAAGATGTCCTGAAATACTGCCATACCACTGAAGATGCACTGAAATACTGCCATACCACTGACGATGTGCTGAAATACTGCCATACCACTGACGATGCGCTGAAATACTGCCATACCACTGACGATGCGCTGAAATACTGCCATACCACTGACGATGTGCTGAAATACTGCCATACCACTGAAGATGCGCTGAAATACTGCCATACCACTGAAGATGTCCTGAAATACTGCCATACCACTGACGATGTGCTGAAATACTGCCATACCACTGACGATGCGCTGAAATACTGCCATACCACTGAAGATGCGCTGAAATACTGCCATACCACTGAAGATGCACTGAAATACTGCCATACCACTGACGATGCGCTGAAATACTGCCATACCACTGAAGATGTGCTGAAATACTGCCATACCACTGACGATGCGCTGAAATACTGCCATACCACTGAAGATGCGCTGAAATACTGCCATACCACTGAAGATGCACTGAAATACTGCCATACCACTGACGATGCACTGAAATACTGCCATACCACTGACGATGCGCTGAAATACTGCCATACCACTGAAGATGCGCTGAAATACTGCCATACCACTGAAGATGCACTGAAATACTGCCATACCACTGACGATGTGCTGAAATACTGCCATACCACTGAAGATGTCCTGAAATACTGCCATACCACTGAAGATGCACTGAAATACTGCCATACCACTGACGATGTGCTGAAATACTGCCATACCACTGAAGATGCACTGAAATACTGCCATACCACTGACGATGTGCTGAAATACTGCCATACCACTGACGATGCGCTGAAATACTGCCATACCACTGAAGATGTCCTGAAATACTGCCATACCATTGACGATGTGCTGAAATACTGCCATACCACTGAAGATGTCCTGAAATACTGCCATACCACTGAAGATGCACTGAAATACTGCCATACCACTGACGATGTGCTGAAATACTGCCATACCACTGACGATGCGCTGAAATACTGCCATACCACTGACGATGCGCTGAAATACTGCCATACCACTGACGATGTGCTGAAATACTGCCATACCACTGACGATGCGCTGAAATACTGCCATACCACTGAAGATGTCCTGAAATACTGCCATACCATTGACGATGTGCTGAAATACTGCCATACCACTGAAGATGTCCTGAAATACTGCCATACCACTGAAGATGCACTGAAATACTGCCATACCACTGACGATGTGCTGAAATACTGCCATACCACTGACGATGCGCTGAAATACTGCCATACCACTGACGATGCGCTGAAATACTGCCATACCACTGACGATGTGCTGAAATACTGCCATACCACTGAAGATGCGCTGAAATACTGCCATACCACTGAAGATGTCCTGAAATACTGCCATACCACTGACGATGTGCTGAAATACTGCCATACCACTGACGATGCGCTGAAATACTGCCATACCACTGAAGATCCTTCTTTGGCATCAAATCAACGTTGTTGTTAGCACTAGCAGCACTCATGTTTCCGACACACTCTTCAAAGCCCTTTCTCTCCTCACCAGCATCTATCTGAGGTAAAGCCCTTTCTCTCCTCACCAGCATATATCTGAGGTAAAGCCCTTTCTCTCCTCACCAGCATATATCTGAGGTAAAGCCCGTTCTCTCCTCACCAGCATATATCTGAGGTAAAGCCCTTTCTCTCCTCACCAGCACCTATCTGAGGTAAAGCCCTTTCTCTCCTCACCAGCATCTAACTGAGGTAAAGCCCTTTCTCTCCTCACCAGCATCTAACTGAGGTAAAGCCCTTTCTCTCCTCACAAGCATCAAACTGCGCGCTCTAACCGGGGATGATTGTGCAGAATGTTGTGTGTGTGTGTGTGTGTGTGTCAGGTGCAGAATGTTGTGTGTAACAGCAGAGACTGTCTAGATGGGCATGTCGCCAGTTTTGGTGCTGTCTATCAGTTGTCGTGGAAATTCTTACACAGGGACGGACACTCAAAGTCAATCTTAAATGAATCTTTGTTTATTGTCAGCGCTGCTGGAGAAGTTCCAACAAACTGTCAGGATCTGTCAGGAGCTCTAATGGGGCAGTCCCGTTAGTTCCCTTATATACTGCAGACAAGTCATATTTGCATGATTTAGCTTATTCATAATTAATTCATAATTAACGTGTGCTTCATTCATGTGACCGACCAATACTGGGTCATGCATGTAACAGACCAATACCTCACGAGGCGGCTTCTCCTCTCTAAGCTGAGACCTTGAAACTGAGACATCTTTCGTTTTCAAAACAAGAGTCTGGGCGTACTGCCAAATTGCAGATACAGATAGTGAGGGTTCGTTCAATCAGTCACTTGCATGAACACAGAAAACGGTTATTAGAAAAGCACCAACACATAAACTGTTCCATCACACAGTGGATGAAGGAGGACAGAAGGCCGATATGTTTCAGGTGTTTATTTCTGTGTCACAGTGGATGAAGGAGGACAGAAGGCCGATATGTTTCAGGTGTTTATTTCTGTGTCACAGTGGATGAAGGAGGACAGAAGGCCGATATGTTTCAGGTGTTTATTTCTGTGTCACAGTGGATGAAGGAGGACAGAAGGCCGATATGTTTCAGGTGTTTATTTCTGTGTCACAGTGGATGAAGGAGGACAGAAGGCCGATATGTTTCAGGTGTTTATTTCTGTGTCACAGTGGATGAAGGAGGACAGAAGGCCGATATGTTTCAGGTGTTTATTTCTGTGTCACAGTGGATGAAGGAGGACAGAAGGCCGATATGTTTCAGGTGTTTATTTCTGTGTCACAGTGGATGAAGGAGGACAGAAGGCCGATATGTTTCAGGTGTTTATTTCTGTGTCACAGTGGATGAAGGAGGACAGAAGGCCGATATGTTTCAGGTGTTTATTTCTGTGTCACAGTGGATGAAGGAGGACAGAAGGCCGATATGTTTCAGGTGTTTATTTCTGTGTCACAGTGGATGAAGGAGGACAGAAGGCCGATATGTTTCAGGTGTTTATTTCTGTGTCAGTCAGGAAGAGGCTTTCAGATGTGAATATTGGCCTGCATGTGGTGTTTGCCTTGCCAGGCTTTTCAGTACATTGACTCATACAGTACTTTACATGCATACTACCTTGGTACTAAAGCCATGTCTTGGACAGCTTCATTCCACTCCAGTGAGCCTTTTTTTAGTTTCAATGTATTCTAAGGGGGTAGCCTTGTCCGAGCCAGAGCCGACCCATAGGGCAGGAGCCCATCTCCTGTTTCTGTAGCATGATGTACGAGTACACTCCCTGGACAGGACACTAGTCTATCACAGGGCTTTCAATGTCTTGAGTCTGTGGGTCCTGTCTTGAGTCTGTGGGTCCTGTCTTGAGTCTGTGGGTCCTGTCTTGAGTCTGTGGGTCCTGTCTTGAGTCTGTGGGTCCTGTCTTGAGTCTGTGGGTCCTGTCTTGAGTCTGTGGGTCCTGTCTTGAGTCTGTGGGTCCTGTCTTGAGTCTGTGGGTCCTGTCTTGAGTCTGTGGGTCCTGTCTTGAGTCTGTGGGTCCTGTCTTGAGTCTGTGGGTCCTGTCTTGAGTCTGTGGGTCCTGTCTTGAGTCTGTGGGTCCTGTCTTGAGTCTGTGAGTCCTGTCTTGAGTCTGTGGGTCCTGTCTTGGCTCTGTGGTTAGGGTCTCTGCTCTGTAGTTGGGGTCTTGGCTCTGTAGTTAGTGTCTTGGCTCTGTAGTTGGGGTCTCTGCTCTGTAGTTAGGGTCTCTGCTCTGTAGTTAGGGTCTCTGCTCTGTAGTTAGGGTCTCTGCTCTGTAGTTAGGGTCTCTGCTCTGTAGTTGGGGTCTCTGCTCTGTAGTTAGGGTCTCTGCTCTGTAGTTAGGGTCTCTGCTCTGTAGTTAGGGTCTCTGCTCTGTAGTTGGGGTCTCTGCTCTGTAGTTGGGGTCTCTGCTCTGTAGTTAGGGTCTCTGCTCTGTAGTTAGGGTCTCTGCTCTGTAGTTGGGGTCTCTGCTCTGTAGTTAGGGTCTCTGCTCTGTAGTTAGGGTCTCTGCTCTGAGTGTACTGTAGCTGAGGGGGCCAGTCCAGTGAGAACAGTGTAGTTGATAGTACTTAGCAAAGAGTACACTCCTGCTGGTTAAGACACCCCAGGGAAGACTATAGCTTAGAGAAGTACACTCCTGCTGGTTAAGACACCCCAGGGAAGACTATAGCTTAGAGAAGTACACTCCTGCTGGTTAAGACACCCCAGGGAAGACTATAGCTTAGAGAAGTACACTCCTGCTGGTTAAGACACCCCAGGGAAGACTATAGCTTAGAGCAGTACACTCCTGCTGGTTAAGACACCCCAGGGAAGACTATAGCTTAGAGCAGTACACTCCTGCTGGTTAAGACACCCCAGGGAAGACTATAGCTTAGAGCAGTACACTCCTGCTGGTTAAGACACCCCAGGGAAGACTATAGCTTAGAGAAGTACACTCCTGCTGGTTAAGACACCCCAGGGAAGACTATAGCTTAGAGAAGTACACTCCTGCTGGTTAAGACACCCCAGGGAAGACTATAGCTTAGAGAAGTACACTCCTGCTGGTTAAGACACCCCAGGGAAGACTATAGCTTAGAGCAGTACACTCCTGCTGGTTAAGACACCCCAGGGAAGACTATAGCTTAGAGAAGTACACTCCTGCTGGTTAAGACACCCCAGGGAAGACCATCGTTTAGAGATTAGAACAAAGTAATCTGCAGCATCTCTCTCCCCCTGACTCCTGGCTGAAAGCCTGTTCTCTCAGGAGAATGGCAGCTTGAAGCATGTCATAGGTCAAACCAGGACAGCTCACCACTCCTGTCCACAGGCTTTTAGGCTTTCAGCTAGATGACAAACAAGATACTTTCAAGGATTAAAAGACACGGACGCAATAACAAAAAAACATTTCTCAGACCCAAAGGAATGTCAACTGTTGAATTTTGACTGATACATATCCTATTTGAGTTTTGAAAGCCCCAATGGCAAGACTGAAGCTAAACCTGTTAAACACCTTACAATATTTGCATGTTCAGACAATCACCTCAAGGCCTGTATGAAGCTGAGATGAAGGAATAATGTGTTCATTCTTTAGGACTGTATGAAGCTGAGATGAAGGAATAATGTGTTCATTCTTTAGGACTGTATGAAGCTGAGATGAAGGAATAATGTGTTAATCTTCTTCTCTGTATAACCCACTCTGATTCATTGTTAAATGTCCCGTTACGTTGTTTTGATGATATGTTACTGATGTCTCATTCCATCTCCCCTCCCTCTTTCCATCTCTCACCATCTTACCATCTCTCTGCATCTCTCACCATCTTACCATCTCTCTACATCTCTCACCATCTCTCCATCCCCCCTCCCTCTCTCCATAGTGTTCCAGGAGCGTCCGGAGCTTCCTCCCACCCAGGCCCAGGCGACAGCTCGCTGCATCCCTCCAGAACAGTACTCCTACACCGCCTCCATCCTCAGGCTGCTCCGAAACAAACCCTTCCTCCTCCTCATCCTCACATACGGTCAGTACACCACCCTGGTAATCACTATTGTAACTATTCTACCGCACTGCTGAGCCGAGCTGAGCCGAGCCGAGCTGTACTGGGCTGGCCTGGTTTTGGTTGTCTTCAGTACCTGGTGACCTGCCGTTCTATTAGAAGGTGATTCTTGAGCCAGTTTGAAGCGTGATAAGTGCTAGGTTCTAAAAGTCTGATAATCAATGTCAGTTTAATCCACAGTAGCCAACCAGTTGAGTCTTGGTGCCAGGTGTTTATTGGTGCGTTCGGATGGCATCTCAGGAACTCATACCTCCCCTTGATTGTATGGGTTAACCTAGCTACATGTTTGTGTTACCATCTTTTGGTCTGAAAGGTGAAAGGTCACAAAAACCTAAACTCATGTATTATCATTCTGGTCAGAGTTTCCCACTAGGAAGGCCGTTCTAGTGGTTATTTCCGATAGCATCTGAACGCACCATATTTCCCACACTGCATCACAGGTACACCAATAATGTATTATCCTATGGGAAAGGAAACTCTGTGCAGGCTAGGACGTCATTGGTTGTTTCCAAACAGACGCCATTGGCTGTCCCCAAACAGACGCCATTGGCTGTCCCCAAACAGACGCCATTGGCTGTCCCCAAACAGACGCCATTGGCTGTCCCCAAACAGACGCCATTGGCTGTCCCCAAACAGATGCACAAGGAAGTGTTATGCTGTCATGGTAAAGGGTAAAATAATGTTTTTCTGTTCCCCTTTCGTTATTTCATCTAATCACAGTATCATAAATTCACGTCAGGCTTATTGCCTGTTTAACACTCAGATGTTAGACATTTTTGCCCCAAAGGTTAAACGTTTATTGATAATTCAGTCTATTATTAACATAGGCTAAATGTATTTGATCGATTGCTACCTTCAGAGACAATAAAAAACGGGTTACTCAAGATTACTTTCACTCTACAGTCATAATAGAATAGTCTATTTTCTGCGTCTTGTCTAAACTATTTCATAAGTCATAATAGGATAGTTTATTACCTAATATAGTGCACTACTATTGACCAGAGGCCCATAGTCCCTGGTCAAAAGTAGTGCACTATATATGGATTAGGGTGCCTTGTGGGACGTAGCCTTGGTTTAACAGCAGCTGTTGGGTTTACAAGCAGGAGAAAGTAACAGCTTTGTTCTGTCTCCTCTCCTGACATTTTAATATGCCATTTAGCAGACGCTTTTATCCACAGCGACTTACAGTCATGCGCGCATACTTTTTTTGTGTATGGGTGGTCCCGGGGATCGAACCCACACTACCTTGGCGTTACAAGCGCCGTGCTCTACCAGCTGAGCTACAGAGGACATCTCTGACATGTGTTAGGGCCATTCTCTGGGCAAGGTTGGACAATGTTGTCCTTGTGTCCCAGGACATTAAACTAAACTGCAAAGGCCATGGTGTGTGTGTGTGTGTCTACACTGTAAGTGTGTGGTCCTGTGGTTAGGGGCCTCTACTACATGTGTTTCAGAGGGAACCACTACTAGTGATTGTCAAGCAAATAACTGTCGGTCTCACTGTAATTGACCGTTAACCTTTTAAGGATCGGACCCTTTTTTTTCTTCTTCAATTTTCGCCTAAAATGACATACCCAAATCTAACTGCCTGTAGCTCAGGACATGAAGCAAGGGTATGCATGTTCTTGATACCATTTGAAAGGAAACACTTTGAAGTTTGTGGAAATGTGAAATTAATGTAGGAGAATATAACACATAAGATCTGTTAAAAGATAATACAAACAAAAAAACATGCGTTTCAATTTTTTTGTTTTGTTACATCATCTTTGAGAGAGAAAGGCCACAATATAATATTGCAGTTTAGGTGCAATTTAGATTTTGGCCACTAGATGGCAGCAGTGTGTGTCCAAAGTTTCAGATTGATCCAGTGAAGCATTGCAATACTGGACTATTTTGTATCAAGTCTGCCCAAATGTGCCGAATTGGTCAATTGATACATTTTCAAGTACATAACTATAGAGAACATTCCCAGGAATGTCATACATGATGGATCATTAGCTTATACACAAACTTTCACACATCTAGATCGCCGGGCGGGGTGAGTGGGTGTGGAGCCAGAGACAGCAGGGGTTCAAACTGTAGAACCCAGTTACTACATTTGAATATAAACATTGATTTTTATCAAACAACACTATGCTACATTTTATCTCTGGGACCCTTAGGATGACAAAATAGAGCAATATTACTGAATGTAAGTACATTATTTGCCTTCAGAGGTGAATGTATCAAACCAGTTGCCGTGATACGTTTTTTGTTGTTGTGCACTCTCCTCAAACAATAGCATGGTATCTTTTCACTGTAATAGCTACTGTAAATTGGACAGTGCAGTTAGATTAACAAGAATGTAAGCTTTCTGCCCATATAAGACATGTCTATGTCCTGGAAGGTTTGCTGAACAGTAATGCTAATCACATTAGCGCACGTTAGCTCAACCGTCCCGTATACGGGACACCGATCCCGTAGAGGGTAATTAACATAAACAAATTTAGCATCTCCTGGCTTCCACACATAGCCTACAAGCCACTGATGCAGACCTTTTGGAACATCTACATTTGAAAAAGTCTAATAAATCCATTTAATATAGCCTACACCATCACAATAAATCCATTATTTATTTTAGACCAGTCTAAAGAAACATGATATGAAGAAAATGTAGTCTATTTCAGAAGAACAGAATAGCATACTCTGCGTTGTCCTTATGTTAGGTCCTGATCTGGCTATGCCATATGGCTGTGGGCTACACTAGTTCATTTAGCAGACACGATTTGCTTAGAATTCAATGCCATTATTTTACATTATTTCATAGTCTGAAGAACACAATTGAACAAAGCTGAATAAAATATAAATATTTTATCCAAACGATTTGAGGGAGTGCGCACGTGGCTATTCTGTGTTGAGCGGTTAACAAAGAAATAGGTACTCCTATATGCTTAATTTAGAGTTATTAATGTAACTTTAGTTGATCTACAAACGTTGGGCTATATGTTTTGATTTTTAATACATTGTAAGGCTGCATGATGCGACTCTAATGATGATTTTGAAAAAAGTCGCTTGAAAGGCATGAGCTCTGCTTTGTTTTTTGCGCGGGCTGTAACACTTCATCAGTCTCTCAGTCACAATTTGAGAAGCACTTGATAATGCCTCGAATTTCCCGGCGGCATCCCCTTTGTGTGGCCATAATGAACCCTAAAAAAACATCCATGCCTTTTGCAGCCCGCTCCGAAGCACCTCTCACTCACACTTCTCTCCATGTGATCAGGTCTTTCTCACAGGCTACAAGTGAAGACACACATCGGGGACGCGTCCTTATCCAATTCCGAGGTGCATATTAAAGATATTGGAAGAACGGTCCACATTTTACTTTTTGTCAGCCAACAAGATGAGTAGGCCGAGCGAACAAAAGTTGACCTATTCTGTGCGAGAAACAAATATTCCAAACATAGTCTGGGACAGTTGTGGGATGCGATAGATCCCAAATTAATACAACCACTAGCATCAAAAAACCTTTTTTACGCAATGTGGCTGACTCAACAGATCAGAACGTTTAGCTTAATATGTTGATAAACTATTAGGCTATTTCTTCACATTATAAGCGCAGCAATGTGTAGATGGCAGTGGGCTATAGGCGCGAATGTTCCATTAGCGGGAAAACACCATTATCAAAAGTGACCACAAATGTGATTATGCATATAATGCTTTTATTATAAAGGTGCATTTTTATGGTGAAAATTATCTTCCCAAACTTGAAACTCACGCGCTGCATATGTATGCAAGTTAGGCTCTACACCCGTTGTAAAGCGGATTAATGTGCTTAATTTTAAGAAGTTATTTGGCCACTTTAGTTGTGATACAAACCTTGTGTGCGACTATGATTTAGAAAAAGTCACACAAAAAGGCGTTGTTTCTTGACTTATGCTGGGCATCATTCACAAGTGATAATATATCATTCAGAGGTGAGGCTAACATTGTCACCCATCAGACTATTCTTGATTTAATCTTGTCTTTACATATACTAAATAATATATGTGTGAAATTTGTTTTGATTTAGAATGGACCATTATCATGCACCTGTATAGAAACAGGGGCAGGGGAAAAAAATACATGTCATCTATGCACTTAAACAACGAATGGAGGATGCTTTTCCTGTGGTTCATTTTCATGCCAGCCAGTTGGCTATACTCCTGTTGTAAAAATAAGCAATGTGCTTAATATTAGGAATGTTGAGAAATAAATATAGTAGGTCTAGCCTATAGAAAACTGATGGGATCCTCCTCTTTTTAATAGAGGCCATCACTCACTTTTCTCACGCAATGACATACCCTATAGAAATGTTGCGCAACATCAGCTCATGGGCTGGGATGAAGTGTTTGATTCGATTTTCGATTACATTTGCATTGATGTCAGAGTGATAATAGGGACAATGGAGTGCTGAGTGCCAGGCAGTTAGCAAGTTTGGTTGGCTGCTAACGACCATCAGCAGCATCAGAGCTTGGAGAAGCCTAGTTACCGTGACTGCCTTCATGACTCGTGACCGTCGGTGTGGCGGTAATACGGTCACCGCAACAGCCCTAACCACTACCTCTCTCTCTCTCTCTCTCTCTCTCTCTCTCTCTCTCTGTCTCTCTGTCTCTGTCTCTGTCTCTCTGTCTCTCTGTCTCTCTGTCTCTCTGTCTCTCTGTCTCTCTGTCTCTCTGTCTCTGTCTCTCTGTCTCTCTGTCTCTCTGTCTCTCTGTCTCTCTGTCTCTCTGTCTCTCTGTCTCTCTGTCTCTCTGTCTCTCTGTCTCTCTGTCTCTCTGTCTCTCTGTCTCTCTGTCTCTCTGTCTCTCTGTCTCTCTGTCTCTCTGTCTCTCTGTCTCTCTCTCTCTCTCTCTCTCTCTCTCTCTCTCTCTCTCTCTCTGTCTCTCTCTCTCTCTCTCTCTCTGTCTCTGTCTCTGTCTCTGTCTCTGTCTCTGTCTCTGTCTCTGTCTCTCTCTCTCTCTCTCTCTCTCTCTCTCTCTCTCTCTCTCTCTCTCTCTCTCTCTCTCTGTCTCTGTCTCTGTCTCTCTCTCTCTCTCTCTCTCTCTCTCTCTCTCTCTCTCTCTCTCTCTCTCTCTCTCTCTCTCTCTCTCTCTGTCTCTCTCTCTCTCTCCTGACTTACTGACCCCATCTGCCTCTGCTACTACTGTATCCACCACGGACGGGTGACCTACCTCAAACCTCAACCACCTATTGGCTGCTCTCTGAGTGTGCCCAAGTCCCTATCGGCTGTACCTCACTGACTGTGTCTCTCTCCCACAGGACTGAACGTGGGCTGCTTCTACGCTGTTGGCACACTACTGAACCGCACGATCATCGAACACTACCCTGTAAGTCCCGCCCTCTTTCCTCTACACACTGCGTGGGGGGTTGGACGGCTCACAATAACGGCCCGGAGCGGAGCAAATGGAATGACGTCAGACACCTGGAAACCACGTGTCTGTATTTGTTGTTATTCCACGAGGCCGTCCTCCCCAATTTAAGGTACCACCAACCTCCTGTGGTGTACGACTCTGACCCTGTTGGCTCCTACTGAACTCTGACCCTGTTGGCTCTACGGTGCAGTATGGGGACACTGGAGCTATTCATTGAAAACACAGGAAGTACAGTTGGAGCGTGTCTCATTTAGATCACAATAGAGAAATTACTGTCCTTCCCTATTATGCAGAGTCCTGATCTCTCTGCTCTTTAATGCAGCCTGGCACTGAAAACACTACGGTCAAACACAGCATTGAAATACTGGAAAACACAGTCATTTGAGTAACAATCTAGGCATTATGCCAAGTAGCCTACAGTATTTGGTAAATGATAAGGAGAGAAAGTTATTTTGACAAGTCTCAAGGACTACCCTGTAAGTCCTAATCTCTTTCCTGTGTGTTGGGAAATAAGACCCACGCTGAAACAGGAAAATACAGCAGGAACATTTACAGGAGGTCACACTGCAGACATTATTGTCTTTCCCTCTTAACTGTGCCCTGTAAAATGCTGACCAGACCGCGCGCCACACTCCAGACGCGATCAGGACACGCGGGTTGAAATATCTATAAACGAACTGTTAGAAATTGCGTAATTCAAATCTGGTATTGGAATAAGAATCAAGAGATCTTCAATCCAAGCTAAATTTATTATATGCAAAATGTATGTATGATAAGTATGAAGGTTCGTATATACGGGTCCGCTGAAATACCACGCAGGGCACTCAGAGAACTGATCCATTGTTACAGGTTCTTCTTCAAATACTCTGACAGAGATATTTCCCACCTCTCTGCTGGCCAATCAGAGTAGAGACTGAGCGTGGTTTAGACTTACTCAGCCAATCCGTTGGCGCACCGGCTGGTCCCAGACCCTTGGCGCATCTCTGTTGCCAGGCATAAGTTGTTATCATAACAACCTGTAGAGTCAGCACTTTTTTTCAGTACCCATGTCCTTGGACGGTTCACAGATCACAAAGAAGCAGTGTAGTCTAATATTTTGAGACACAAGTTCTTATCTCATCCTACCCCCTAACGTTCCTCACATGAATCACAGCCTGTTATGTGAAACAATTTATATCAGTATAGTACAAACCTATGCTTATCATTAATGCATTCCTTCTAAGCTATTCATCACATACAGATCCAATTATGAGAAAATAGAACCCCACATAACTCTGAACCAACTATATTAACTTGGGGACAGGTCGAAAACCATTAAACATGTATGGCAATTTAGCTAGCTAGCTTGCTGTTGCTAGCTAATTAGTCCTGGGAAATAAAGATTGGGTTGTTATTTTACCTGAAATGTACAACGTCCTCTACTCTGCTGCTTCTTCCTCTTCTTCTTTGGACTTCATATGGCGGTTGGCAACCAACTTTAAGGTGCATTACCACCACCAACTGGACTGGAGTGTGGACCTTTCGATCACCCATGTGGGTATATGCTCCTAAAAACCAATGAGGAGATGGGAGAGGCGGGACTTGCAGCGCGTCGAGCGTCACAAATAGAACCAAGTTCTATTTTAGCGCCTGGCTACGCAGACGCTCGTGAGCAGTGTGGGTGCAATGATTGAAAAACAAGGATGTGTAAATGTTATAGTTAGTTGAAGAAGTGGTCCAGTCTGCCTAGCTGGTTGTAATGATATAGTTAGTTGTAATGATATAGTTAGTTGAAGAAGTGGTCCAGTTTGCCTAGCTGGTTGTAATGATATAGTTAGTTGAAGAAGTGGCCCAGTTTGCCTAGCTGGTTGTAATGATATAGTTAGTTGAAGAAGTGGCTCAATCTGCCTAGCTGGTTGTAATGATATAGTTAGTTGAAGAAGTGGCCCAATCTGCCTAGCTGGTTGTAATGATATAGTTAGTTGAAGAAGTGGCCCAGTTTGCCTAGCTGGTTGTAATGATATAGTTAGTTGAAGAAGTGGCCCAGTTTGCCTAGCTGGTTGTAATGATATAGTTAGTTGAAGAAGTGGCCCAGTTTGCCTAGCTGGTTGTAATGATATAGTTAGTTGAAGAAGTGGCCCAGTTTGCCTAGCTGGTTGTAATGATATATACTGAACAAAAATATAAATGCAACATGTAAAGTGTTGGTCCCATGTTTAATGAGCAGAAATATTAGATCCCAGAAATGTTAAAGACCTGTTAGTGAGCATTTCTCCTTTGCCAAGATAATCCATCGACCTGACAGGTGTGGCATATCAAGAAGCTGATTAAACAGCATGATCATTACACAGGTGCACCTTGTGCTGGGTACAATAAAAGGCCACTCTAAAATGTGCAGTTTTGTCACACATCACAATGCCACAGATGTCTCAAGTTTTGAGGGAGTGCACAATTGGCATGCTGACAGCAGGACTGTCCACCAGAAGTGTTGCCAGAGAATTGAATGTTCATTTCTCTACCATAAGCCACCTCCAACATCGTTTTAGAGAATTTGGCAGTACGTCCAACCGGCCTCACAACCGCAGACCGCGTGTAACCACGCCAGCCCAGGACCTCCACATCCGGCTTCTTCACCTGCGGGATCGTCTGAGACCAGCCACCCGGACAGCTGATGAAACTGAGGAGTATTTCTGTCTGTAATAAAGCCCTTTTGTGGGGGAAAAACTCATTCTGATTGGCTGGGCCTGTTCCCTCCCATGCCCACCCATGGCTGCACTCTTGCCCAGTAATGTGAAATCCATAGATTAGGATTTAATTAAATTGACTGATTTCCTTTTTATATGAACTGTAACTCAGTAAACATTTTGAAATTGTTGCAGGTTGCGTTTATATTTTTGTTCAGTGTAGTTTGTTGAAGAAATGGCCCAGTCCCAGCCTGCCTAGCTGGTTGTAATGATATAGTTAGAACACATTTTACCTTCTGGCGACGTTTCCTCTAAGCGGCGTGTGTGTGGGCGTGGAGCTGCCGCGCAGAAGAAATATCAGCCCGCGCAGAGAAGCATAAGATTGAACTTCACTCGACTTTTTAGTTTTTTTTTCCTTTTAATGTTGGGAATTGTGATCGAATCAACACAATATTAGCTACTTTCAACGCAACATACAGAAACAAAACAAACTATGCGAGAGATTTTGTTGTAGGCAGAGCGGAGCGCATCGGAGTAGGATTCTATTGCATTGACAGGCACGACTCAGGCCGGTACTCTACACAGACCGGTGCATCATAACCAATCAGAGCTGCCTTAATGCAAATAGACCATTGCCATATATGGATTTGTGCCATTCACTTTGAACTGGACTGTGTTTACAACGTGAGCGGTCGTGAGTAGACGCACATATTTTGAGATCAAAGCGAGAGCTGCATGTAGCCACGTGTCCACATTCTGTTCATATCCTTTGCTAGTTAGTGAGTTATTAGCCCAGTTATAGATCATTTGTAGTCAGCAATAGGGGAGTGATTTGCTTCCTACAAGAGCACAAAACGTGTACATTTCTAGCCATCTTTGAAAAGCGAGTCAGGTAAAGAGTTTTTTTTTTTATGTCTTAAAGGGGCAGTGTTGTATTTTGAGACAGGCTTGAATAAGCTAAGTAGCCAATAGGCAGAGGGTAGCATAATTTGTCTGATTCTCTGTAATAATGGTATGGGAATGAGAATGAATTGTATTTTGCAAATTGGTTTCTTGCATCAAACAACACAACAAAATGTTAATTCACTTCCTTGTCTGAAGGACAAGTTGATATATATATATATTTTTAAAGTCTTATGGAATGTAGGCCTACATTGAACACCACACATTGGCTGCTACTGTAGGCTGAACGATAGAACAGCTATTTCCATGTTAAAATGTTATGTGACGCATTTTCTCCATTGTTGTTGATGGTAGGCCACTCTGATAGGCCTACATTATGATCAAATAGCCACAGTAGCCTACTTGACCACTGTTAAAACTGTAAGTTAAAGCGGATACAGCCTCAGCGTTCACAGTAAACGCGTGCCGGAAGGTTAAAGTTTGCGCTCAGCAGACCTGAAATTTGCTCAGTGCCGAAAATGATTAAGAGGGAACGTTGCCTGCTGGGTTATTTTCTGTTTGCTCCAGTTGAAAAGGAATTCACTCCAACCCTGCTGCCCTCACTCAAATCTATTGAGCTGAAAAACATCAGTATATTATCGGTCTCTTCTACAGAAAGACTAGCTGCCCACTCCCTCGTGATGGTACCTGTTTTTAGCATGTATAGCGCTTGTCAAACTCATTCCACGGAGGGCCGAGTGTCTGCAGGTTTTCGCTCCACCCTTGTACTTGATTGATGAATTAAGGTCACTGATTATTAAGGAACTCCCCTCACCTGGTTGTCTAGGTCACTGATTATTAAGGAACTCCCCTCACCTGGTTGTCTAGGTCACTGATTATTAAGGAACTCCCCTCACCTGGTTGTCTAGGTCACTGATTATTAAGGAACTCCCCTCACCTGGTTGTCTAGGTCACTGATTATTAAGGAACTCCCCTCACCTGGTTGTCTAGGTCACTGATTATTAAGGAACTCCCCTCACCTGGTTGTCTAGGTCACTGATTATTAAGGAACTCCCCTCACCTGGTTGTCTAGGTCACTGATTTATTAAGGACCTCCCCTCACCTGGTTGTCTAGGTCACTGATTAGTAAGGAACTCCCCTCACCTGGTTGTCTAGGTCACTGCTTTATTAAGGACCTCCCCTCACCTGGTTGTCTAGGTCACTGATTAGTAAGGACCTCCCCTCACCTGGTTGTCTAGGTCACTGATTAGTAAGGAACTCCCCTCACCTGGTTGTCTAGGTCATAATTGACAGGAAAAACCAAAAACCTGCAGTCGCTCAGCCCTCCGTGGAGTTTGACACCCCTGCTGTAAAGCATCACATTCATCTCATTCCTCTGTTCAACACTGAAGACATAGCTCAGGGAAACGTTTCCAGTCCAGTTTCCTCCCTTGCCAACCCCTCGCGCTCCACAATTTGGATGGAAACCGCTGGGTTAGTGTAGCATGCACAATGCTAACCCTGAGATATGGCACAGAATTCCCTACATAGCGAACTACTTTTGACCAGAGCCACACACACACACACTAACCTTACTCTCCCCCGGTCTGTCTGTCTGTCTGTCTGTCTGTCCTGACCCGCAGGGTGAAGAGTTGAATGCAGGAAGGATAGGCCTCACCATCGTTATCGCTGGCATGGTGGGTTCGCTGATCTGTGGCATCTGGCTAGACAGAACCAAAACATACAAGTGAGTAAAGTCCAGGTGATTTAAAGTGAATAGAAGAATGAAGGAACACTGGGAAAGGGAGCGTGGAGATGCAGGGAAGTGGGATACGATGCACTATTATTCCCATATGCTTCCTTGTCTCATTTCAAAACACTGTCTGGAGCCAACCCAGTGGGCAAAGCCGGTGGCCAACCCGGTGGTCCTCTGTAGCTCAATTGGTAGAGCATGGCGCTTGTAACGCCAGGGTAGTGGGTTCGATCCCCGGGACCACCCATACGTAAAAATGTATGCACACATGACTGTAAGTCGCTTTGGATAAAAGCGTCTGCTAAATGGCATATTATATTATTTATATTATTATTATATTACAAAGCTGTTTCGTTTCATGTTGTTTCGTGTTGTTGCGTGTTCCAGCTAGCTGTGAGCTGTTCAGTGTTTCTCTGTGTGTGATGCCTGTTTCCCCATCTAGACTCAGAGCCCTGCTGGGTGTCTGTGTCTGTGTCACTTGCTCGCTGCATGCTCGGGACAAGACAGAACCCAGCTCTGTTTTTCCAGGTGCAGCCTGCTGATATCTCTCCTAACCTCTGAACCCTGGCTTACCCCATGGGGTCGCAGGCGACGTGTTCAGAGAGAGGACACCTTCAAACCCAAAGCCCCCCTTTGACGTCTCATTCTCTGTGACTACGTTCTGTATCTCTGAACTGATCTCATTCTCTGTGACTACGTTCTGTATCTCTGAACTGATCTCATTCTCTGTGACTACGTTCTGTATCTCTGAACTGATCTCATTCTCTGTGACTACGTTCTGTATCTCTGAACTGATCTCATTCTCTGTGACTACGTTCTGTATCTCTGAACTGATCTCATTCTCTGTGACTACGTTCTGGATCTCTGAACTGATCTCATTCTCTGGGACAACGTTCTGTATCTCTGAACTGATCTCATTCTCTGTGACTACGTTCTGTATCTCTGAACTGATCTCATTCTCTGTGACTACGTTCTGAATCTCTGAACTGATCTCATTCTCTGGGACAACGTTCTGTATCTCTGAACTGATCTCATTCTCTGTGACTACGTTCTGTATCTCTGAACTGATCTCATTCTCTGTGACTACGTTCTGTATCTCTGAACTGATCTCATTCTCTGTGACTATGTTCTGTATCTCTGAACTGATCGCATTCTCTGGGACAACGTTCTGTATCTCTGAACTGATCTCATTCTCTGGGACAACGTTCTGTATCTCTGAACTGATCTCATTCTCTGGGACAACGTTCTGTATCTCTGAACTGATCTCATTCTCTGTGACTACGTTCTGTATCTCTGAACTGATCTCATTCTCTGTGACTACGTTCTGTATCTCTGAACTGATCTCATTCTCTGTGACTACATTCTGTATCTCTGAACTGATCTCATTCTCTGTGACTACATTCTGTATCTCTGAACTGATCTCATTCTCTGTGACTACGTTCTGTATCTCTGAACTGATCTCATTCTCTGTGACTACGTTCTGTATCTCTGAACTGATCTCATTCTCTGTGACTACGTTCTGTATCTCTGAACTGATCTCATTCTCTGTGACTACGTTCTGTATCTCTGAACTGATCTCATTCTCTGTGACTACGTTCTGTATCTCTGCCCCAGTCAGACCGACACACAGCAACACCACCAGAGCTACAACACCCCTCATTCTTTACCTGTCCTGGACTTGATCTGTGGGAAACGGCAATGTTGTGTGTGTCCATGATGTGTCTGTTGTGTGTGTCCATGATGTGTCTGTTGGGTGTGTGTGTGTGTGTGTGTGTCCATGATGTGTCTGTTGTGTGTGTGTGTGTGTGTGTGTGTCCATGATGTGTCTGTTGTGTGTGTGTGTGTGTGTGTCCATGATGTGTCTGTTGTGTGTGTCCATGATGTGTCTGTTGTGTGTGTCCATGATTTGTCTGTTGTGTGTGTCCATGATTTGTCTGTTGTGTGTGTCCATGATTTGTCTGTTGTGTGTGTCCATGATTTGTCTGTTGTGTGTGTGTGTGTGTGTGTCCATGATGTGTCTGTTGTGTGTGTCCATGATTTGTCTGTTGTGTGTGTCCATGATTTGTCTGTTGTGTGTGTGTGTGTGTGTGTCCATGATGTGTCTGTTGTGTGTGTGTGTGTGTGTGTGTCCATGATGTGTCTGTTGTGTGTGTCCATGATGTGTCTGTTGTGTGTGTCCATGATTTGTCTGTTGTGTGTGTGTGTGTGTGTGTGTCCATGATGTGTCTGTTGTGTGTGTCCATGATTTGTCTGTTGTGTGTGTCCATGATTTGTCTGTTGTGTGTGTCCATGATTTGTCTGTTGTGTGTGTGTGTGTGTGTGTGTGTCCATGATGTGTCTGTTGTGTGTGTCCATGATTTGTCTGTTGTGTGTGTCCATGATTTGTCTGTTGTGTGTGTGTGTGTGTGTGTCCATGATGTGTCTGTTGTGTGTGTCCATGATTTGTCTGTTGTGTGTGTCCATGATTTGTCTGTTGTGTGTGTCCATGATTTGTCTGTTGTGTGTGTGTGTGTGTGTCCATGATGTGTCTGTTGTGTGTGTCCATGATGTGTCTGTTGTGTGTGTCCATGATTTGTCTGTTGTGTGTGTCCATGATTTGTCTGTTGTGTGTGTCCATGATTTGTCTGTTGTGTGTGTGTGTGTGTGTGTCCATGATTTGTCTGTTGTGTGTGTCCATGATTTGTCTGTTGTGTGTGTCCATGATTTGTCTGTTGTGTGTGTGTGTGTGTGTGTCCATGATTTGTCTGTTGTGTGTGTGTGTGTGTGTGTCCATGATGTGTCTGTTGTGTGTGTCCATGATTTGTCTGTTGTGTGTGTCCATGATTTGTCTGTTGTGTGTGTCCATGATGTGTCTGTTGTGTGTGTGTGTGTGTGTGTCCATGATGTGTCTGTTGTGTGTGTCCATGATGTGTCTGTTGTGTGTGTCCATGATTTGTCTGTTGTGTGTGTCCATGATGTGTCTGTTGTGTGTGTCCATGATTTGTCTGTTGTGTGTGTCCATGATGTGTCTGTTGTGTGTGTCCATGATGTGTCTGTTGTGTGTGTCCATGATGTGTCTGTTGTGTGTGTCTGTTGTGTGTGTGTGTGTCTATGAACTGAAAGCTGTTCAAGGGCATTTCTAACACATTTGATGAGATGTCTTAGTAAACTATTTACCAATGAACTGATTTTATCTACAGTGATGAACACACAGTTATCTACAGTGATGAACACACAGTTATCTACAGTGATGAACACACAGGTATCTACAGTGATGAACACACGGTTATCTACAGTGATGAACACAGGGTTATCGACAGTGTTTTTACACGAAGTCATGACACACTGGGCACACTACCTCATTTCAATGTGGACCCTTCGCTCAGGCCCGCCCCAGAAATGTAGGTCAGAACGCTTGGATCAACCCTACTCCTCGGCCAGAGCGTCCAGTGTGCGCTCTGAGAGCGAAGCGCTCTGAATTTACTAATGGACAATCTGACAACGCTCTGAATTTACGAACGCCCAGAGTGCACTATGATCATTGTCTTGCTGCATGACCCAGCCGCGCTTCAGCTTCAGCTCACAGACGGATAGCCTGACATTCTCCTGTAGAATTCTCTGATACAGAGCAGAATTCATGGTTCCTTCTATTATGGCAAGTCGTCCAGGTCCTGAGGCAGCAAAGCATCCCCAAACCATCACACTACCAACACCATGCTTGACCGTTGGTATGAGGTTCTTACTGTGGAATGCAGTGTTTTGGTTTTTGGCAGACGCTCTGAATTTACGAACGCCCAGAGTGCACTCTGGCATTCCAGTATGAATATAGGAACACGCCATAAGTTGACATGGATCTAGAACCCTAGGTAGGATGATGTCATAGAGGCCCTTTTACATCAGAATTGCAGAATTTGTCAGCCATTTTGGCTGGGGCCTGCTCTGGTTGGGACATCAAATATATCTAGAATTCCTATCTACTAATATATTGTCTATGGTTGACGTCAATCCAATAACTGGCAGTCAACCTGTCTCCTGAGCCAATCAGCCCCATCACCAACGTTGTCTGTTTACTTGACCTTTGTTTCTGCCCCACTCCATCCTCTCAGTTCAGCAAATAGGCATCCGTAAGTGTTGTTCACTATCCAGTTAATTGGTTGGCAATCGCTGTCTAAAGACGTACGCAACACATGGATCGTCCAAAAAGTTATACTTTTTACTCATCTGTCCATAGAACATTCTTCCAAGAGTCTTGATGATTATCCAGATGCTTCCAGGTGCTTTTTTGACAAACTTGAGTCGACTGTTTGGATGAGATGGGTCTCATTATACCTGGCAAAAACCAAAACACTGCATTCCACAGTAAGAACCTCATACCAACGGTCAAGCATGGTGGTGGTAGTGTGATGGTTTGGGGATGCTTTGCTGCCTCAGGACCTGGACGACTTGCCTTAATAGAAGGAACCATGAATTCTGCTCTGTATCAGATAATTCTACAGGAGAATGTCAGGCCATCCGTCTGTGAGCTGAAGCTGAAGCGCAGCTGGGTCATGCAGCAAGACAATGATCCAAAACACACAATCAAGTCTACATGAAAATGGCTAAAAAGCAACACATTTGAAGTCAAAGTCCAGCCCTAATCCCAATTGAGATGTTGTGGCAGGACTTGAAACGAGCAGTTCATGCTTGAAAACCTACAAATGTCGCTGAGTTAAAGCAGTTCTGCATGCAAGAGTGGGCCAACATTTCTTTACAGCGATGTGAGAGACTGATCAACAACTACAGGAAGCATTTGGTTGGAGTCATTGCAGCTAAAGGTGGCACAACCAGTTATTGAGTGTAAGGGAGCAATTACTTTTTCACACAGGGGAATTGGGTGTTGCATAACTTTGTTAATGAAATAAATACAATAATGATCAATTTACCGATTTTTATTGATTGTGTCTTCCAGACAGACTACCCTGGCGGTCTACCTCATGTCCTTCGTAGGGATGTTGGTCTACGCCTTCACCCTCAGTCTGGGTCATCTCTGGGTAGTCTTCCTCACTGCTGGAGCTCTGGGGTAAGACCACCCTCTCCCCCTCCCTCCTCTCTCTCTCCCCCCCTCTCTCTCTCTATCTCCCTCTCTCTCCCCCTCTCCCTCCCTCTCCCCCTCTCTCTCTCTCTCCCCCTCGCTCTCTCGCTCTCTCTCTCTCTCCCTCTCTCCCCCTCTCCCTCTCTCTCCCTCCCTCCCCCTCTCTCTCTCTCTCTCTCTCTCTCTCCTCGCTCTCTCCTTCTCTCCCCCCTCTCCCTCTCCATCTCTCTCTCTCTCCCTCTCCCCCCTCTCTCTCTCTCTCTCTCTCTCTCTCTCGAGCTGCAACCTCTACCTTTTACACACACTGACCTCCCTCTCTCCCTCTCGCTCTCTCTGACCTGAGCTGCAACCTCTGCCTTTTACACACACTGACATTTATGAAGCCATAAGCTGTCTGTCAACCCAGGCTATTCTGGTATTTGTACAATACAGTAGGCTATGTATAGTATTATACCTTGCGTAACTTAACTACCCAAGGCGTTTGGCATTCAACTCTTATGTTCTAGTGCATTCTTTGCCGTATGTCCCCTTTCTCCTTGTTGACTGTTGTGGCGTCTCTAGGCGTCAATATACACATAGTGCCTTGCAAAAGTATTCATACCCCTTTGATTTCTTCACGTTTTGATGCTACGAAGTGGGATTAAAATGGATTTAATTGTAAATTGTTGTCAACAATCTACACAATTCTCTGTCAAAGTGGATTTTTTTTTTTACATGTATTTTTAAAAAAGATGAATAGAAATTAAATAACTGAAATATAGTTGTTGCAAAGTATTCAGCTCCCCGAGTCAATACATGTTAAAATCACCTTTGGCACCGATTTACAGCTGTGAGTTTTATTGGGTACGTCTCAAAGAGCTTTACACACCTGGATTGTACAATATTAGCCCATTATTCTTTTCATAATTCTTCAAGCTCTGTCAAGGTGTTGGGGATCGTGGGTAGACAGCAATTTTCTTGCCATAGATTTTCAAGCATATTTAAGTCAAAACTGTAACTAGGCCACTCAGGAACATTCACTGACTTCTTGGTAAGCAACTCCAGTGTAGATTTGACTTTGTGTTGTAGGTTATTGTCCTGCTGAAGGTGAAATCCTCTCCCAGTGTCTGGCTTAAAGCAGACTGAAGCAGGTTTTCCTCTAAGATTTTGCCAGTTCTTAGCTCCATCCCATTTCTTTTCATCCTGAAAAACTCCCACAGTATTTGCCGATGTCAAGCATACCCATTCCATGATGCAGCCAGCACCATGCTTGAAAATAAGGAGGCAGTTACTCCGTGATGTGTTGTTGGATTTTCCCCAAACATAAAGCTTTTCATTTAGGCCAAAAAGTATATTCCTGTGTTTTTTTGCAGTATTACTTTAGAGGACTGAATACTTTTGCAAGGCACTGTATTACCACAGAATGAAATAGAAGACTAGAGTGAACATTGGCTTCCCAGTATCATGGTCAGGAAAGCGGTTCCCAGTATATGGCCAAGCTGCAAAGTCAAAATTGGCTAGATCGTAAAAGTTTATGAAAAACAAGCATTCGGTTGAGAGAATGCCAAGAGTGTGCAAAGCTGTCATCAAGGCAAAGGGTGGCTATTTGAAGAATCTCAAATATAAAATATATTTTGATTTGTTTTAACACTTTTTTGGGTTACTACATGATTCCCATATGTGTTATTTCATAGTTTTGATGTCTTCACTATTATTCTACAATGTAGAAAATAGTAAAAAATAAAGAAAAACCCTTGAATGAGTAGGTGTGTCCAAACTTTTCACCGGTACTGTATGTCTGTAGGTTCTTCATGACAGGCTATCTTCCCCTGGGCTTTGAGTTTGGTGTGGAGCTGACCTACCCCGAGTGTGAAGGCACCTCTTCAGGCCTGCTCAACTGCTCTGCACAGGTGAACACACACACACACACACACACACACACACACACACACACACACACACACACACAAGCACAGCAGCTGCTTCAGACAGTTGGCAGATCAAAGCTTTTCATAGCCATGTGATATATTGTGTTTTACGGAAATATACATCTGTCTGCCTGGCCGTCTAGATGTCGGTCTGCCTGGCCGTCTAGACGTCTGTCTGCCTGGCCGTCTAGACGTCTGTCTGTCTGGCCTTCTAGACGTCTGTCTGCCTGGCCTTCTAGACGTCTGTCTGCCTGGCCATCTAGACGTCTGTCTGCCTGGCCGTCTAGACGTCTGTCTGCCTGGCCGTCTAGACGTCTGTCTGCCTGGCCGTCTAGACGTCTGTCTGCCTGGCCGTCTAGACGTCTGTCTGCCTGGCCGTCTAGACGTCTGTCTGCCTGGCCGTCTAGACGTCTGTCTGTCTACCTGGCCGTCTAGACGTCTGTCTGTCTACCTGTGTATAGCACTACAGCCTATACATGTCTCTCCACATACAGGTGGTTGGTATCATCTTCACTATCTGCCAGGGGAAGATCATCTCTCTCTGTCTCTCTCTCTCTCTCTCTCTCTCTCTCTCTCTCTCTCTCTCTCTCTCTCTCTCTCTCTCTCTCTCTCTCTCTCTCTCTCTCTCTGTCTCTGTCTCTGTCTCTGTCTCTGTCTCTGTCTCTGTCTCTGTCTCTGTCTCTGTCTCTGTCTCTGTCCCTCTCCCTCTCCCTCTCCCTCTCCCTCTCCCTCTCCCTCTCCCTCTCCCTCTCCCTCTCCCTCTGTCTCTGTCTCTGTCTCTGTCTCTGTCTCTGTCTCTGTCTCTGTCTCTGTCTCTGTCTCTGTCTCTGTCTCTGTCTCTGTCTCTGTCTCTGTCTCTGTCTCTGTCTCTGTCTCTGTCTCTGTCTCTCTGTCTCTGTCTCTGTCTCTCTCTCTCTCTCTCTCTCTCTCTCTCTCTCTCCCTCTGTCTCTGTCTCTGTCTCTGTCTCTGTCTCTGTCTCTGTCTCTGTCTCTGTCTCTCTCTCTCTCTCTCTCTCTCTCTCTCTCTCTCTCTCTCTCTCTCTCTCTCTCTCTCTCTCTCTCTCTCTCTCTCTCTCTCTCTCTCTCTCTCTCTCTCTCTCTCTCTCTCTCTCTCTCTCTCTCTCTCTCTCTCTCTCTCCCTCTCCCTGTGTCTCTCTGTCTCTCTCTGTCTCTCTCTCTCTCTCTGTCTCTCTCTCTCTCTCTCTCTCTCTCTCTCTCTCTCTCTCTCTCTCTCTCTCTCTGTCTCTCTCTCTCTCTCTCTCTCAATTTAAGGGCTTTATTTGAATGGGAAACGTATGTTAACATGCCAAAGCAAGTGAAGTAGATGGTAAACAAAAGTGAAATAAATATTAACAGTAAACATTACACTCAGAAGTTCCAAAATAATTTAGACATTTCAAATGTCATATTATGTCTATATACAGTGTTGTAACAATGTGCAAATAGTTAAAGTAAAAATGGGAAAATAAATGAACATAAATATGGGTTGTATTTACAACCCCCCCTCCCCTCCCTATACAGGTGTTTGGTATAATCTTCACTATCTGCCAGGGGAAGATTATAGATAACTATGGGACACTGGCAGGAAACATCTTCCTCTCTGTCTTCCTCTTCATCGGATCGGTCCTCACAGGTACGGACCCTTTACTTACATGTTTACGTAAGGAGACTATTTTGTACTTGAATAGACAGAGGGAGAAACTGATTGAAAGGGATGAGCAGTGTAAACCACAGGAGGTAAACTCATTCCACGGAGGGCAGAGTGTCTGCGGGTTTTCACTCCTCCCTTGAGCAATTAAGGTCATTGATTAGTTAGGAACTCCCCTCACCTGGTTGTTTAAGACTTAATTGGACACAAATTGAAAGGAAATGACAAAAACCAGCAGACACTGAGCCCCTCCATGGAAGGAGTTTGACACCCCTGACCTAAACTGTAGAAAACCTGATCATGGTATCGTCTGGTCTAGAGGCCTCTGCTGGTGTAGAACGTAGCAGAAAGGGGATTCCATCCTCAGAAGACTGGGGGCTATGTAAGGGCTGATGAAGAGTGGGGGCTATGTAAGGGCTGATGAAGACTGGGGGCTATGTAAGGGCTGATGAAGACTGGGGGCTATGTAAGGACTGATGAAGACTGGGGGCTATGTAAGGGCTGATGAAGGCTGGGGGCTATGTAAGGGCTGATGAAGACTGGGGGCTATGTAAGGACTGATGAAGACTGGGGGCTATGTAAGGACTGATGAAGACTGGGGGCTATGTAAGGGCTGATGAAGACTGGGGGCTATGTAAGGACTGATGAAGACTGGGGGCTATGTAAGGGCTGATGAAGACTGGGGGCTATGTAAGGGCTGATGAAGACTGGGGGCTATGTAAGGGCTGATGAAGACTTGGGGCTATGTAAGGGCTGATGAAGACTGGGGGCTATGTAAGGGCTGATGAAGACTGGGGGCTATGTAAGGGCTGATGAAGACTGGGGGCTATGTAAGGGCTGATGAAGACTGGGGGCTATGTAAGGGCTGATGAAGACTGGGGGCTATGTAAGGGCTGATGAAGACTGGGGGCTATGTAAGGGCTGATGAAGACTGTGTTGACCGCTAAGCCAATCTCTGGCAAACAGCCAAAGTGGCACAGCTGCTAGCTAGCTAACGTTAGCTAACCACATTTGCTTCATCAAGTAACTTCATCATAGCAAAAATTAACGTTTACCCCTCTCATATGAATATAAAAGTACAGTAACGTTATCATACAGTGTCATTCATATTATACGTAGCTAGCAAGCTAAACAAAATGTCTGTACCCATTAGCTTGCTAGTTAGCTGAATGCTAGGTTGAAGATGACAAAGGTTAAGACAACAGGATTCTAATATCCCATAACTCTTTGTAACAATGGGACCAGCGTTGCTATTTAGCAACATCGCTGGTAGTTAGCAACGGCGCGGGTCCCAGATTAGTGACGACGTTGTCTTAACCTGTATATTTTCGACCTAGGCTGAATGCTAACGTCAGTCAACGTTAGCTAAACAATAGCTAGATTGCTTTTCGGCCTACCTTAGAACAAACCATGCTTAATTTCATAAATATCATGCAAGTCATTACATTGTTAATTCACTGGGCAGTTGATGCTTGCTTTTTCATTAAAATAAATTAAGGTGTTATGAAGATTCCCGTAAAGCTATGTCGTCAATTTCAGAGTAACTGGCTTTTACTGCAGTACAATGCAGTTTAACTGCAGTTATTCTGCAATTACTGCGTCCAAAATACCACAGTCGACTGCAGTTACTGCACTTTTACTGCAGTTTTAACCCTAGGATGCATATCAAAATGACCCGGCCTAATGTTTTTTTGCTGTATTGATCCCCCCCCCAAAAAATGTCATCTAATATTCCAGGAATTCCTTAAATAATGTGTCTTTAATGTTCCAACATCATAGTTTTGTTTTTTAATATGTTATTTTTTTAAGTAAAAGTAGTTTTTGCATCACTACCCCAAGTTTTCATATGTGGGTCAAATATGACCCGTATGTATTTCCTATGGAATTCACTGCATTGCACTCGTCAAACTGACCTTTTTTCTTTTTGCTACAACAATAATAAAATCAATGTAATTAATAAAGAATGTATTAAATATCTTGTTTTTTTAATGTTCATTAATCACCGTTTTCCTTTCTCCTTTTTTAACTCATTGAGTAAAAGGAGTTTCATAAGAAATGTTGCCAGATATACAACCCAAAATGGTTGTGCAGATGCTGGACGACGAAGCCATTGGTGCCTCTGACTCAGAATCTGATGTATCCAATTCCGACGACACAGACTATGTGCCTGCGGGTCCAAGTTGGAGATATGGATGCAACTGGTAGTCCAGCTGTTCTAGATGATTCTACAGATGGGGAGGACTCCTCCTCTGACGAGAAGAGTGAAAACATGTCAAATAGACTGACTAAAGGCAGGATCAGAAGCCATAACATCCTGAGGAGCTGCCCAGGGCCTGTGCCGGGGTCAACAGTTGTGCCACCAAAAGATGCCTGGGAGCTGTTCATTAGTGACATCATCATTGAGGAGGTCCTAGAGTGTACATATTTAGAAGGACGGAGAACAGCGACAGCAAAAGGGAAAGAGTGGAGAGAGGTCAACAAAGAGGAACTAAAGGCCTTTATTGGTTTAACCCTCCTCGCCGGGGGCGTGGGGAAAAGCTGGGATGTCTCCACACGGGAGCTATTTTTGTATCCACTGCAGAATCCAATGTACAAGGCCACCATGTCGGTCGGAAGATATGAGGATATCCGTCGCTACCTGAGGCTTGATGACAAGAGGACCAGAGAGTGTTCAGAGAGGCAACGGACCACCTGGCAGCATTCCGGTATGTGTGGGACCTTTTCCTAGCAAACTGTAGAGGAAGGTTCATCCCCAGTGACTGCGTCACAGTGGACGAGCAGGTTTCCTCCAGACGTGACGCTTGGCATTCCGACCAAAGAGTTCAATCTTGGTTTCATCAGACCAGAGAATCTTGTTTCTCATGGTCTGAGAGTCCTTTAGGTGCCTTTTGGCAAACTCCAAGCGGGGCTGTCATGTGCCTTTTTTTACTGAGAAGTGGCTTCCGTCTGGCCACTCTACCATAAAGGCCTGATTGTTGGAGTGCTGCAGAGATGGTTATCCTTCTGGAAGGTTCTCTCATCTCCACAGAAGAACTGAGGCAACGGAAAGATGTTGGGTGATGAAAGAGAGCCATGCCACCACCACTCAGAGCAGCCAGGGCCAGAAGAGGAAGAGGTACCAGCTCTGCCCAAGAAGAGGAAGAGGTGCCAGCTCTGCCCAAGAAGAGGAAGAGGTACCAGCTCTGCCCAAGAGCAAAGGATAGAAAAGTCAGCTGCTGGTATTCTCAGCGCAACGCAACCGTCTGCAAAGAGCACAGTCACATGCTTGTGTTTTATGACTAATGCATGGACTAAGAGAGCATAAGTAAGCATGACATATGCACACCTTCCGAGTGGCGCAGTGGTCTAAGGCACTGCATCACAGTGCTAGCTGTGCCACTAGAGATTCTGGTTCGAATCCAGGCTCTCAGTTGGTAGAGCATGGCGCTTGCAACGCCAGGGTTGTGGGTTCGATTCCCACAGGGGGCCAGTATGGAAAAAATTAAATAAAATGTATGCACTAACTGTGAATTCGCTCTGGATAAGAGCGTCTGCTAAATGACTAAAATGTTTATGTTTTCTAAATTCACAATTGTTAGCTTTGTCGTTTATATTGATGATGAACTTTGGATTTTCAAATAGATGTTTTTAAATATTATAAAACATGTTTTAAGGTGGTTTTATTTTGTTCTTCACACTAAAAGGTTGAATGCAAAACTTTGATTTTAAGATTGATTGTAAGAAAAATATGCTAATATTTTCAATAGCCGTTATGAATTTTCATAATATGTTATCTTTGAAATGTGTATCAAACTGTTGAAGAGCAACTAAAAACATTTCAAACAATAAAATAATTGAAAGGTCCAAATCATCACTCAAAATAATGATCCACAAAATGGATAATATTTTAGAACCATATAAATAAAACACAGGTAGTACATTATCGGGTCATTTTGACCCGGCATTTCCATTCTTGGCGCGTCATGTTTACTGTGCATCCTAGGGTTAAAAAGGTTTATGTGCAGTCCGTAGTTATTGCTTCAGTTAACATGGGTTTTGTTATGGTGCAATAATGTATTCCTACAAAATCTTGAGTTCTTAGAATTTGTTTATGTCGTCGTGGTTACTGTGTAACAACTTAACTGTATTATTTGAAGTTTTCAAGCAGTAGCAGAAACAGGAAACATACACAGCACCTCACATGCTATCTTGCTACTTTCTCCCCGGGGGGAAGAGGGGGGGGTGGGGGGGTTGGGGTAAGGGGGGGGTAGAAGGATTACTTTATCCTATCCCAGGTATTCCTTAAAGAGGTGGGGTTTCAAATGTCTCCGGAAGGTGGTGAGTGACTCCGCTGTCCTGGCGTCGTGAGGGAGCTTGTTCCACCATTGGGGTGCCAGAGCACCTACATGAGAGCGGCTAGATGACTATGGTAATGAAGTGGGTCAGCACAGCTGGCTACTGTGCAGTATTTAGGAACTGAATTCATACTGTATGGTCTGTCATTGTGTTAGAGTGCCCCCTAGTGGAAGAAACTGTATGGTCTGTCATTGTGTTAGAGTGCCCCCTAGTGGAAGATACTGTATGGTCTGTCATTGTGTTAGAGTGCCCCCTAGTGGAAGATACTGTATGGTCTGTCATTGTGTTAGAGTGCCCCCTAGTGGAAGCTGAACCCTACTGTCTTTGCAACGGAATATTCCTTCATGCCATTTGACCCCAGTGTAACAAATCATGTATTCACCTAGACCACATGTGTCAAGCTCCTCGAGGGACGAGTGTCTGCAGGTTTTCACTCCTCCCTTGTACTTTATTGATTAATTAAGGCCACTGATTAGTTAGAATCCCCCATCCCCTGGTTGTCTAGGTCACTGATTAGTTAAACCCCCCTCCCCTGGTTGTCTAGGCCACTGATTAGTTAGAACCCCCCCTCCCCTGGTTGTCTAGGCCACTGATTAGTTAAACCCCCCTCCCCTGGTTGTCTAGGTCACTGATTAGTTAGAAACCCCCCTCCCCTGGTTGTCTAGGTCACTGATTAGTTAGAAACCCCCCTCCCCTGGTTGTCTAGGTCACTGATTAGTTAGAATCCCCCCTCCCCTGGTTGTCTAGGCCACTGATTAGTTAGAAACCCCCCTCCCCTGGTTGTCTAGGTCACTGATTAGTTAGAATCCCCCCTCCCCTGGTTGTCTAGGCCACTGATTAGTTAGAATCCCCCGTCCCCTGGTTGTCTAGGTCACTGATTAGTTAGAAACCCCCCTCCCCTGGTTGTCTAGGTCACTGATTAGTTAAACCCCCCTCCCCTGGTTGTCTAGGTCACTGATTAGTTAAACCCCCCTCCCCTGGTTGTCTAGGTCACTGATTAGTTAGAAACCCCCCTCCCCTGGTTGTCTAGGTCACTGATTAGTTAAACCCCCGTCCCCTGGTTGTCTAGGCCACTGATTAGTTAGAAACCCCCCTCCCCTGGTTGTCTAGGTCACTGATTAGTTAGAAACCCCCTTCCCCTGGTTGTCTAGGTCACTGATTAGTTAAACCCCCCTCCCCTGGTTGTCTAGGTCACTGATTAGTTAGAATCCCCCCTCCCTTGGTTGTCTAGGTCACTGATTAGTTAGAAACCCCCTTCCCCTGGTTGTCTAGGTCACTGATTAGTTAAACCCCCCTCCCCTGGTTGTCTAGGTCACTGATTAGTTAAACCCCCCTCCCCTGGTTGTCTAGGTGACTGATTAGTTAAACCCCCCTCCCCTGGTTGTCTAGGTCACTGATTAGTTAAACCCCCCTCCCCTGGTTGTCTAGGTCACTGATTAGTTAAACCCCCCTCCCCTGGTTGTCTGGGTGACTGATTAGTTAAACCCCCCTCCCCTGGTTGTCTAGGTCACTGATTAGTTAGAATCCCCCCTCCCTTGGTTGTCTAGGTCACTGATTAGTTAGAAACCCCCTTCCCCTGGTTGTCTAGGTCACTGATTAGTTAAACCCCCCCCTGGTTGTCTAGGTCACTGATTAGTTAAACCCCCCTCCCCCTGGTTGTCTAGGTGACTGATTAGTTAAACCCCCCTCCCCTGGTTGTCTAGGTCACTGATTAGTTAAACCCCCCTCCCCTGGTTGTCTAGGTCACTGATTAGTTAAACCCCCCTCCCCTGGTTGTCTAGGTCACTGATTAGTTAAACCCCCCTCCCCTGGTTGTCTAGGTCACTGATTAGTTAAACCCCCCTCCCCTGGTTGTCTAGGCCACTGATTAGTTAAACCCCCCTCCCCTGGTTGTCTAGGTCACTGATTAGTTAAACCCCCTCCCCTGGTTGTCTAGGTCACTGATTAGTTAAACCCCCCTCCCCTGGTTGTCTAGGTCACTGATTAGTTAAACCCCCTTCCCTGGTTGTCTAGGTCACTGATTAGTTAAACCCCCCTCCCCTGGTTGTCTAGGTCACTGATTAGTCAAACCCCCTCCCCTGGTTGTCTAGGTCACTGATTAGTTAAACCCCCGTCCCCTGGTTGTCTAGGTCACTGATTAGTTAGAAACCCCTCCCCTGGTTGTCTAGGTCACTGATTAGTTAAACCCCCGTCCCCTGGTTGTCTAGGTCACTGATTAGTTAGAATCCCCCTCCCCTGGTTGTCTAGGCCACTGATTAGTTAGAATCCCCCGTCCCCTGGTTGTCTAGGCCACTGATTAGTTAAACCCCCCTCTCCTGGTTGTCTAGGTCACTGATTAGTTAGAATCCCCCTCCCCCTGGTTGTCTAGGTCACTGATTAGTTAGAATCCCCCCTCCCTGGTTGTCTAGGTCACTGATTAGTTAAACCCCCCTCCCCCTGGTTGTCTAGGTCACTGATTAGTTAGAAACCCCCCTCTCCTGGTTGTCTAGGTCACTGATTAGTTAAACCCCCCTTCCCTGGTTGTCTAGGCCACTGATTAGTTAGAAACCCCCCTCCCCTGGTTGTCTAGGTCACTGATTAGTTAGAAACCCCCCTCCCCTGGTTGTCTAGGCCACTGATGAGTTAGAATCCCCCCTCCCCTGGTTGTCTAGGCCACTGATTAGTTAGAAACCCCCCTCCCCTGGTTGTCTAGGTCACTGATTAGTTAGAAACCCCCCTCCCCTGGTTGTCTAGGTCACTGATTAGTTAAACCCCCGTCCCCTGGTTGTCTAGGCCACTGATTAGTTAGAAACCCCCCTCCCCTGGTTGTCTAGGTCACTGATTAGTTAGAAACCCCCTTCCCCTGGTTGTCTAGGTCACTGATTAGTTAAACCCCCCTCCCCTGGTTGTCTAGGTCACTGATTAGGTAGAATCCCCCCTCCCTTGGTTGTCTAGGTCACTGATTAGTTAGAAACCCCCTTCCCCTGGTTGTCTAGGTCACTGATTAGTTAAACCCCCTCCCCTGGTTGTCTAGGTCACTGATTAGTTAAACCCCCCTCCCCTGGTTGTCTAGGTGACTGATTAGTTAAACCCCCCTCCCTGGTTGTCTAGGTCACTGATTAGTTAAACCCCCCTCCCCTGGTTGTCTAGGTCACTGATTAGTTAAACCCCCCTCCCTGGTTGTCTGGGTGACTGATTAGTTAAACCCCCCTCCCTGGTTGTCTAGGTCACTGATTAGTTAGAATCCCCCTCCCTTGGTTGTCTAGGTCACTGATTAGTTAGAAACCCCCTTCCCCTGGTTGTCTAGGTCACTGATTAGTTAAACCCCCTCCCCTGGTTGTCTAGGTCACTGATTAGTTAAACCCCCCTCCCCTGGTTGTCTAGGTGACTGATTAGTTAAACCCCCTCCCTGGTTGTCTAGGTCACTGATTAGTTAAACCCCCCTCCCCTGGTTGTCTAGGTCACTGATTAGTTAAACCCCCCCCCCCCTGGTTGTCTAGGGTCACTGATTAGTTAAACCCCCTCCCCTGGTTGTCTAGGTCACTGATTAGTTAAACCCCCCTCCCCTGGTTGTCTAGGCCACTGATTAGTTAAACCCCCCTCCCCTGGTTGTCTAGGTCACTGATTAGTTAAACCCCCCTCCCTGGTTGTCTAGGTCACTGATTAGTTAAACCCCCTCCCCTGGTTGTCTAGGTCACTGATTAGTTAAACCCCCCTCCCCTGGTTGTCTAGGTCACTGATTAGTTAAACCCCCCTCCCCTGGTTGTCTAGGTCACTGATTAGTCAAACCCCCCTCCCCTGGTTGTCTAGGTCACTGATTAGTTAAACCCCCGTCCCCTGGTTGTCTAGGTCACTGATTAGTTAGAAACCCCCTCCCCTGGTTGTCTAGGTCACTGATTAGTTAAACCCCCGTCCCCTGGTTGTCTAGGTCACTGATTAGTTAGAAACCCCCCTCCCCTGGTTGTCTAGGTCACTGATTAGTTAGAAACCCCCTCCCCTGGTTGTCTAGGCCACTGATTAGTTAGAATCCCCCCTTCCCTGGTTGTCTAGGCCACTGATTAGTTAGAAACCCCCTCCCCTGGTTGTCTAGGTCACTGATTAGTTAGAATCCCCCCTCCCCTGGTTGTCTAGGTCACTGATTAGTTAGAAACCCCCCTCCCCTGGTTGTCTAGGTCACTGATTAGTTAGAAACCCCCCTCCCCTGGTTGTCTAGGTCACTGATTAGTTAGAATCCCCCCTCCCCTGGTTGTCTAGGTCACTGATTAGTTAGAATCCCCCCTCCCCTGGTTGTCTAGGCCACTGATTAGTTAGAATCCCCCCTCCCCTGGTTGTCTAGGTCTTCATTTAACTCAAATTTGAAAGGAAATAACAAAACAGCAGACACACAGCCCTCCATGGAAGGAGTTTAACACCACTGACCTAAACTGTAGAAAACCTGATCATGGATTGGTATAGAGGGGTCTGCTGAAAGGTCATTTGTTGGAGACAGGCATCAAAATGGCTCCCACACACCTCACTAGTCTTACACGAACCCTAAACATGTACAGTATGTCCACTTTCTAAGAAATGTATTTCTTCTCTCCAGGCTTCATCAAGTCAGACCTGCAGAGACAGAAGGCCAACCAGTTGGCCACGGCAGCTGTAAGTATGGGTTGAAGGGGGGGGGATTAGGGCTGTGTGTGTGTGTGTGAGAGAGAGAAATCCGTATCCATGTAGCTGTGTATTTCTGGTGTGCAGTATGCTCCCAAAGTCACCTAACAGTATTTTGCTGTCTCTGTCTGTCTGATGTCCTCTGTTGTCCTCTGTCTGTCTGTCTGATGTCCTCTGTCTGTCTGTCTGATGTCCTCTGTTGTCTCTGTCTGTCTGTCTGATGTCCTCTGTTGTCTCTGTCTGTCTGATGTCCTCTGTTGTCTCTGTCTGTCTGATGTCCTCTGTTATCTCTGTCTGTCTGTCTGATGTCCTCTGTTGTCTCTGTCTGTCTGTCTGATGTCCTCTGTTGTCTCTGTCTGTCTGTCTGATGTCCTCTGTTGTCTCTGTCTGTCTGTCTGATGTCCTCTGTCTCTGTCTGTCTGTCTGATGTCCTCTGTCTGTCTGTCTGTCTGATGTCCTCTGTTGTCTATGTCTGTCTGTTGTCCTCTGTCTGTCTGTCTGTCTGATGTCCTCTGTTGTCTCTGTCTGTCTGTAAATAATACCTTACCATATATATACCTAACAGACAGGCACGATACAACTTAGAAAACAATACAGATATAGGTTTAGTGAGGTCAAATTTGACGACTTCTGACTTACTGGAGAAAGAGTTCATCATACAGACCGATGCCATTTCCATTGTACATTAACATCCATTGACTGAAATCATTAGTTGCCATTATTATTTTGACCATTGTATTGAGACTGTATCTATTGCATCGTATCATCACATGCTTGTCTCACCTCTGGTAACATTGCTGTGAGCGGAAGGCGAAAGACAGGAAGTAAGGTCAGGAAGGGGAAGTGAAAGCTAAAGACAGGAAGTAAGGTCAGGAAGGGGAAGTGAAAGCTAAAGACAGGAAGTAAGGTCAGGAAGGGGAAGTGAAAGCTAAAGACAGGAAGTAAGGTCAAGAAGGGGAAGTGAAAGCTAAAGACAGGAAGTAAGGTCAGGAAGGGGAAGTGAAAGCTAAAGACAGGAAGTAAGGTCAAGAAGGGGAAGTGAAAGCTAAAGACAGGAAGTAAGGTCAGGAAGGGGAAGTCCGGTAAAGCAAGAAAGAGATTCTGTGAACAGCGCCTTCGGAAAGTATCCAGACCCCTTGACATTTTCCACATTTTGTTACGTTACAGCCTTATTCTAAAATTGATTAAATCGTTTTTTCCCCTCACCAATCTACACACAATACCCCATAATGACAAAGCAAAAACAGGTTTTTATACATTTTTGCAAATGTTTAACAAATAAACCCCTGAAATATCACATTACACTACCGGTCAAAAGTTTTTGAACAAATCAAATCAAATGTTATTTGTCACATACACGTGTTTAGCAGATGTTATTGCAGGTGTAGCGAAATGCTTGTGCTTCTAGCTCCGACAGTGCAGTAATATCTAACAATTACACAACATATACCCAATACACACAAAAAAGTAAGGAATGGGATTTAAGAAAATATACATATATGGACAAGCAATGACAGAGCGGCATGGACTAAGATACAGTAGAATATTATAGAATAGAATGCAGGTAATACATATGAGATGAGTAGTGCAAGATATGGAAACATTATTACATTTACATTTACGTCATTTAGCAGACGCTCTAATCCAGAGCGACTTACAAATTGGTGCATTCACCTTACAATAGCCAGTGGGACAACCACTTTACCATTTTATTTTGTATATTTTTATTATTATTATATTTTGTAAATTTCTTTGAAATGTAATTTTTTTTTATTTTTTGTGTTTTTAATTTATTTATTTTGTATATATATATAGTATTTTTTTTTTTTTTTTTTTTTATTATAATTTTTTTATTTTGGGTGGGGGGTAGAAGGATTACTTTTATCCTATTCCAGGTATTCTTTAAAGAGGTGGGGTTTCAAGTGTCTCCGGAAGGTGGTCAGTGACTCCGCTGTCCTGGCGTCGTGGGGGAGCTTGTTCCACCATTGGGGTGCCAGAGCAGCGAACAGTTTTGACCGGGCTGAGCGGGAACTGTGCTTCCACAGAGGTAGGGGGGCCAGCAGGTCAGAGGTGGAAGAACGCAATGCCCTCGTTTGGGTGTAGGGACTGATCAGAGCCTGAAGGTAAGGAGGTGCCGTTCCCCTCACAGCTCCGTAGGCAAGCACCATGGGCTTGTAGCAGATGCGAGCTTCAACTGGAAGCCAGTGGAGTGTGCGGAGGAGCGGGGTGACGTGAGAGAACTTGGGAAGGTTGAACACCAGACGGGCTGCAGCGTTCTGGATGAGTTGTAGGGGTTTAATGGCACAGGCAGGGAACCCAGCCAACAGCGAGTTGCAGTAATCCAGACGGGAGATGACAAGTGCCTGGATTAGGACCTGTGCCGCTTCCTGTGTAAGGTAGGGTCGTACTCTGCGAATGTTGTAGAGCATGAACCTACAGGATCGGGTCACTGCTTTGATGTTAGCGGAGAACGACAGGGGGTTGTCCAGGGTCACGCCAAGGTTCTTTGCACTCTGGGAGGAGGACACAACAGAGTTGTCAACCGTGATGGCGAGATCATGGAGCGGGCAGTCCTTCCCCGGGAGGAAGAGCAGCTCCGTCTTGCCGAGGTTCAGCTTGAGGTGGTGATCCGACATCC
The DNA here is from genome assembly GCF_020615455.1 of Coregonus clupeaformis. Classification (NCBI taxonomy): domain Eukaryota; kingdom Metazoa; phylum Chordata; class Actinopteri; order Salmoniformes; family Salmonidae; genus Coregonus; species Coregonus clupeaformis. Next base: position 41,307,683 of record NC_059227.1, on the reverse strand, counting down.
ACACTGATATGTCTGCCAGACATACAGAGATGCGATTCGCCACTTGGTTATCAGAAGGGGTAAAGGAGAAGATTAATTGTGTGTCGTCTGCGTAGCAATGATATGAGAGACCATGTGAGGATATGACAGAGCCAAGTGACTTGGTGTATAGAGAGAATAGGAGAGGGCCTAGAACTGAGCCCTGGGGGACACCAGTGGTGAGAGCATGTGGTGCGGAGACAGATTCTCGCCACGCCACCTGGTAGGAGCGACCTGTCAAGTAGGACGCAATCCAAGAGTGAGCCACGCCGGAGATGTCCAACTCGGAGAGGGTGGAGAGGAGGATCTGATGGTTCACAGTATCAAAGGCAGCAGATAGGTCTAGAAGGATGAGAACAGAGGAGAGAGAGTTAGCTTTAGCAGTGCGGAGAGCCTCCATGACACAGAGAAGAGCAGTCTCAGTTGAATGACCAGTCTTGAAACCTGACTGGTTTGGATCAAGAAGGTCATTCTGAGAGAGATAGCAGGAGAGTTGGCTATAGGCGGCACGCTCAAGAGTTTTGGAGAGAAAAGAAAGGCTATGTCCCTTCCATCTTGAAGACGGAAGGGACATAGCCAGCGGAGAAGGATGAGTTGATGAGCGAGGTGAGGTAAGGTAAGGGAGAAGGTCTCCGGAAATGGTCTGGAGAAGAGAGGAGGGGATAGGGTCAAGCGGGCAGGTAGTTGGGCGGCCGGCCGTATCTGGAGAGAGAGGGGAGAAAGAAGTCAAAGCATAGGGCAGGGCAGTGTGAGCAGGACCAGCGGTGTCATTTGACTTAATAAATGAGGATTGGATGCCGTCAACCTTCTTTTCAAAATGGTTGACGAAGTCATCCACAGAGAGGGAGGAGGGAGGGGGAGGAGGAGGAGGATACAGCAGGGAGGAGAATGTGGCAAAGAGCTTCCTAGGGTTAGAGGCAGAGGCTTGGAATTTAGAGTGGTAGAAAGTGGCTTTAGCAGCAGAAACGGGGGAAGAGAATGTAGAGAGGAGGGAGTGGAAAGATGACAGGTCCGCAGGGAGTCTAGTTTTCTTCCATTTCCGCTCGGCTGCCCGGAGACCTGTTCTGTGAGCTCGCAATGAATCGTCAAGCCACGGAGCAGGAGGGGAGGACCGAGCCGGCCGGGAGGATAGGGGACATAGAGAGTCAAAAGATTCAGAGAGGGAGGAGAGGAGGGTTGAGGAGGCAGAATCAGGAGATTGGAGGGAGAAGGATTTAGCAGAGGGAAGAGATGATAGGATGGAAGAGGAGAGAGTAGCGGGAGAGAGCGAGCGAAGGTTGCGACGGCACATTACCATCTGAGTAGGGGCAGAGTGAGTAGTGTTGGAGGAGAGCGAGAGAGAAAAGGATACAAAGTAGTGGTCGGAGACTTGGAGGGGAGTTGCAGTGAGATTAGTAGAACAACAGCATCTAGTAAATATGAGGTCAAGCGTATTGCCTGCCTTGTGAGTAGGGGGGGACGGTGAGAGGGTGAGGTCAAAAGAGGAGAGGAGTGGAAAGAAGGAGGCAGAGAGAAATGAGTCAAAGGCAGACGTAGGGAGGTTGAAATCCCCCAGAGCTGTGAGGGGTGAGCCATCCTCAGGAAAGGAACTTATCAAGGCGTCAAGCTCATTGATGAACTTTCCAAGGGAACCTGGAGGGCGATAAATGACAAGGATGTTAAGCTTGAATGGGCTAGTGACTGTGACAGCATGGAATTCAAATGAGGAGATAGACAGATGGGTCAGGGGGAAAAGAGAGAATGTCCACTTAGGAGAGATGAGGATTCTTGTGCCACCGCCGCGATGACCAGATGCTCTCGGGGTATGCGAGAACACATGATCAGACGAGGAAAGAGCAGTAGGAGTAGCAGTGTTTTCTGTGGTAATCCATGTTTCCGTCAGCGCCAAGAAGTCGAGGGACTGGAGGGTGGCATAGGCAGAGATGAACTCTGCCTTGTTGGCCGCAGAACGGCAGTTCCAGAGGCTGCCGGAGACCTGGAACTCCACGTGGGTCGTGCGCGCAGGGACCACCAGATTAGAGTGGCAGCAGCCACGCCGTGTGAAGCGTTTGTATGGCCTGTGCAGAGAGGAGAGATATCCAATAGTTTTTCCCGGCTGTATGTAATGATGCAAAACACTTTCTGAGCTAGGTACCACACCTTTCTTAAAAGTTAATTTGTGGAATTTCTTTCCTTCTTAATGTGTTTGAGCCAATCAGTTGTGTTGTGACAATATTTTTTTTACTAACGTGTTCTAAAACTTTTCACCGGTAGTGTATTATAGACAGATATATTATAGTCAGACCCTACACTCAAACGAGGGCACTATGTTCATCCACCTCTGGCCTGCTAGCCCCCCTACCTCTACGGAAGCCCAGTTCCCGCTCAGCCCAGTCAAAGCTATTCGCTGCTCTGGCACACCAATGGTGGAACAAGCTCCCCCACGACGCCAGGACAGCGGAGTCACTCACCACCTTCCGGAGACACTTGAAACCCTACCTCTTTAAGGAATACCTGGAATAGTATAAAAGTAATCCTTCTTCCCCCACCCCCCATAAAACATTTAATAAAAATTAAGTGTTTGTCCCACTGGCTATCATAAGTTGAATGCACCAATTTGTAAGTCGCTCTGGATAAGAGCGTCTGCTAAATGACGTAAATGTAAATATATTATAGACAGATATATTATAGTCAGATAGTTGATAGCGTTAGCCATGAGCTAGAGCAGTGATGCGATTGACAAGACCTTGGGCTGATTGAGGGGTTGAAGAACGTGTCATTCTCGACCTTTGCCCCCATGTGCTCCCAGACCTCAGACTAGCATGCCATTTGGGATGTAGTCTTTTGACAGCCAGATCTCCCTTTTTAAAAATAGGTGTTTTGACGTCAACAGACAAACCTGGTAAATTAAGATAACGTCGCTGTCTGAAGAAAACCTTGTATCTCCATTTTGGCCCCTTTTTAAAAAATTGTTTCAATGTATTGAAAGTAGTAACTCAACGCAATGTAATCTGAACATTTCATGACTCTAGTCTAGGACCAACTAAAAGTATTCAAGATAACTTCTGAAGTTTCATAAATCTATGTTCATTAATGGTGAAACATGGATTTTCTTTTCCTTTTCCTGAAAAGACACAAGGTTTTCTTCCCGACAGAGATGATAACATAGTACTTTATTAACCCCTGACGGTAAATAAAGGTCAATAAAAAAGGCTGTATGTTCCAGACGGACGGACAGCAGCAGGACTACGGCGCCACGGCTCTAATCAAGAGACCGGACAGCCCTTCTGATTCTTCTCAGGCTTGATCACTAACCCCTAACCCCTACGCTCTTAGCTCGAACCTCAGACGGGCCAAGGTAGGGGCACGGCCAATCGAACCAACAATCACCACACGCTTCTCTGTCCACACGCTTGTCCATTATTCTCTAAGGGGGGTGAATCCTAACTTCTGCTTAAATCGGATTAGAATTGAGTCTCCCCGTTTGACATTAGTGCATGATTCGCTCTATCTGTACCGCTTTCACTTTTGACCAGGGGTTGAGATTTCCTGGAAAGCTTTTTTATTACTAAGATCATCTTTCGTTTAGTCTTATTGGCTAAAATGGACTTCAGATGATCTAAGTGGTGGGAAGCTTTTCCCTGACCTTTCACCCCTCGCATCTCGATCCTCTTCTCCTTCTGTCTTCACTTTCCACCAGATTCCACAGCTTCTGGATAACTTTTCCACCTATATGTAGTATTTCTGGGTATATTAAGATGTATGTGATAACCGATGTTTGTAGTGTTTTTCTTTATTACACTGAGTGTACCAAACATTAAGAACACCTTCCTAAGATTGAGTTGCACCCCCTTTTTGCCCTCATAACAACCTGTTTGTCGGGGGCATGGACTCTACGAGTTGTCAAAATGCGTTCCACAGGGATGCTGGCACATGTTGACTCCAATGCTTCCCACAGTTGTCAAGTTGCAGTTCTTGACGCACTCAAACCGGTGCGCCTTGCACCTACTACCATACCCCCGTTCAAAGGCAGTTAAATATTTTGTCTTGCCCATTCACCCTCTGAATGGCACACATACACAATCCATGTCTCAATTGTCTCAAGGCTTAAAAATCCTTCTTTTAACCCCGTCTCCTCCCCTTCATCTACACTGATTGAAGTGGGTTTAACAGGTGACATTAATAAGGGATCATAGCTTTCACCTGGATTCACCTGGTCAGTCTATCCCTCAAACTCAACTCTGGACCTCGAAGCCAGTTCCGCTGCATTTCTTAATTGTTCCCCTCTAATCAGGGACTGACTTAGACCTGAGACAACAGGTGGGTGCAATTAATTATTAGGTAGGACATGAAACCAGCAGGCTCCGTACCTCTTATGGTAAGAGTTGAATAGCCCTGGTATGTCATGGAAAGAGCAGGTGTTCCTAATGTTTTGTACACTCAGTGTATATCCTTGTATTTATGTAGCGTATTATGTTTATTTGTGCCTTTTTAGTTATTTTTTCGTTATGTTGCCATGGATACTCACAGTTGGTCTGCTTGTTCCTGTAATATTGTTTGCATCAGGTTTAGGGTTGCGAAATACCGGTTTCCCAAAAAATTTATGTTTCCAGAAATCCTGGTTGTAAGATTTCTGGAATCAGAAGGAAATAAGCAGGATTTCTGGAAAACCTGGAAATGTTGAGATAGTTACCAGAACTTTGCAACCCTAATCAGGATCGTCTTAAAGCTGTAACGTGATTGACTGATTGTTTTGATGACAGGTCCCTTCAGATCCCGAGGATGGGAACCCCCCTGCCTCCGCAGTCCTCAAAGGAAGCAGGTTTTAGAGACGGACGATCTGCTGGACACACACACACACACAGACACAGACACAGACACAGACACAGACACAGACACACACACAGACACAGACACAGTAAATCACCAGCATCTCCCGCCCTGTAGAAGGTGAAGTTTAGGGGAGGAGCACAATCAGGAAGTGTTTATGACCACTTCACCTTTAACACCGTCCAATAAGACATCCACTATTTACGCAACAAGTATTATTTATAATGTCATATCTAATCAATTACATTTTTACTGTCCAAAAATTAGCACAAATAATACTGCCGTTGTACAGTAGACACTGAGGATACAACACATTAAGGACACTTCCATGACAGACTGACCAGGTGCATCCAGGTGAAAGCTATGATCCCTTATTGATGTCACTATTTAAATCCACTTCAATCAGTGTAGATGAAGGGGAGGAGACAGGTTAAAGAAGGATGTTTAAGCCTTGAGACAACTGAGACATGGATTGTGTCTGTGTGCCATTCAGAGGGTGAATGGGCAAGACAAAATATTTATGTGCCTTTTGAACGGGGTATGGTAGTAGGTACCAGGCACACCAGTTTGTGTCAAGAACTGCAACGCCGCTGGGTTTTTCACGCTCAACAGTTTCCCGTGTGTTTCAAGAATGGTCCACCACCCAAAGGACATCCAGCCAACTTGAGACAACTGTAGGAAGCATTGGAGTCAACATGAGCCAGCATCCCTGTGGAACGCTTTCGACACCTTGTAGAGTCCATGCCCTGACAAATTGAGGCTGTTCTGAGGGCAAAAGGGGGAAGTGCGACTCAATATTAGGAAGGTGTTCCTAATGTTTGGTAAACTCAGTACATATACATCTACAATATTCAATTAAACACCAGCTATGTTTTTTCTTTCTCTTAAAGTACAATTTAGGTTTTTTAAGAACAAATCTAAAGTTTTGAGGTTCTAGACACTTTTTGTGATTTTTTTGTTTTTTAAATAAAACATTTTACTTCCCCCAACCAGCGATTCACTGCCTCATCCTCGTTGTGCAGTACGGGGTCTCTGAAAAAAACAAACCAATGCGCCAAAAACACCTAAATACGTCCTTTTAGAAATCACTAGATGTTGTACAGATGAAATTGTGTCATTCCGAACTTCATCCGCAACATTATATTTCATTTTGAGGCGACTGAAGCGACACCTCTAGCAGTCCATTCTAGCAGCAGGCTACACAGAGAATGGAACAGCTGGATGGGGGAAACTGCTCTAGTTGCATAAAATGGCGGATAAAGTTCGGAATGACACAATGTCATCTGTACAACATCTAACGATTTCTAAAAGGACGTATTTGGGTGTTTTTGGCGCATTGTTTTTTTTTTTTTTCAGAGACCCCGTACTGCACAACAAGGATGAGGAAGTGAATCGCTGGTTTGGTGTAATTTTCTCAAAAACAAGTGGGGAAAATTTTGAGATTTAGCTGTCAAAAAGCAAACTTGTCATTTTTTAAGGTTTCAGTTGCATCGAAGCATTACTAAAACTACCACAAAGAGATGTAACATATCAGTTTTCAATATGTAGCCTATCCGTTGAGCTTTACTGTTTTTGTTTTTGCTATTCTTTGTCGTTAAAACAGAAACTGTTTTTTTTAATCATCTTTGAAAGAATGCACAAATATCTTGGAGAAATGTTTTTTTACAAATACTGATTGATTGCAAAATGATCAATTGATGATGTAAAAGAAGATGGGTACATTATCGTGTCACATTAATGAAGGGTAGAGTATTTTTCTAAGATCATTTTATACTACCTATATCTATGAAGTATTTTTTTTTTTTATAGAAACACATAACTGATTATAGTTTTGTATAACAGTCCATGATTTTCTGTAAACATACAGTATGTACCTGTTTGTTAAATAGATGTGACGTGTCTCTGTTGAAATAAAGAATGGTTTCCTAAAGTACAGTCGTGGTCAAAAGTTTTGAGAATGACACAAGTATTGGTCTTCACAAAGTTCGCTGCTTCAGTGTTTTTAGATATTTTTGTCAGATGTTACTAAATCAAATCAAATCAAATCAAATTGTATTGGTCACATGCGCCGAATACAACAGGTGCAGACATTACAGTGAAATGCTTACTTACAGCCCTTAACCAACAGTGCATTTATTTTAAACAAAAAAAGTAAGAATAAAAACAACAACAAAAAAAGTGTTGAGAAAAGAAGAGCAGAAGTAAAATAAAGTGACAGTAGGGAGGCTATATATACAGGGGGGTACCGTTGCAGAGTCAATGTGCGTGGGCACCGGCTAGTTGAGGTAGTTGAGGTAATATGTACATGTGGGTAGAGTTAAAGTGACTATGCATAAATACTTAACAGAGTAGCAGCAGCGTAAAAAGGATGGGGTGGGGGGGCAGTGCAAATAGTCCGGGTAGCCATGATTAGCTGTTCAGGAGTCTTATGGCTTGGGGGTAGAAGCTGTTGAGAAGTCTTTTGGACCTAGACTTGGCACTCCGGTACCGCTTGCCGTGCGGTAGCAGAGAGAACAGTCTATGACTAGGGTGGCTGGAGTCTTTGACAATTTTGAGGGCCTTCCTCTGACACCGCCTGGTATAGAGGTCCTGGATGGCAGGGGAGCTTTGCCCCAGTGATGTACTGGGCCGTACGCACTACCCTCTGTAGTGCCTTGCGGTCAGAGGCCAAGCAGTTGCCATACCAGGCGGTGATGCAACCAGTCAGGATGCTCTCGATGGTGCAGCTGTAGAATTTTTTGAGGATCTGAGGACCCATGCCAAATCTTTTAGTCTCCTGAGGGGGAATAGGCTTTGTCGTGCCCTCTTCACGACTGTCTTGGTGTGTTTGGACCATGATAGTTCGTTGGTGATGTGGACACCAAGGAACTTGAAGCTCTCAACCTGTTCCACTACAGCCCCGTCGATGAGAATGGGGGCGTGCTCAGTCCTCTTTTTTTTCCTGTAGTCCACAATCATCTCCTTTGTCTTGGTCACGTTGAGGGGAGAGGTTGTTGTCCTGGCACCACACGGCCAGATCTCTGACCTCCTCCCTATAGGCTGTCTCATCGTTGTCGGTGATCAGGCCTACCACTGTTGTGTCGTCGGCAAACTTAATGATGGTGTTGGAGTCGTGCCTGGCCATGCAGTCATGGGTGAACAGAGAGTACAGGAGGGGACTGAGCACGCACCCCTGAGGGGCCCCCGTGTTGAGGATCAGTGTGGCAGATGTGTTGTTACCTACCCTTACCACCTGGGGGCGGCCCGTCAGGAAGTCCAGGATCCAGTTGCAGAGGGAGGTGTTTAGTCCCAGGATCCTTAGCTTAGTGATGAGCTTAGAGGGCACTATGGTGTTGAATGCTGAGCTGTAGTCAATGAATAGCATTCTCACGTAGGTGTTCCTCTTGTCCAGGTGGGAAAGGGCAGTGTGGAGTGCGATAGAGATTGCATCATCTGTGGATCTGTTGGGGCGGTATGCAAATTGGAGTGGGTCTAGGGTTTCTGGGATTGTGCTGTTGATGTGAGCCATGACGACCAGTCTTTCAAAGCACTTCATGGCTACAGACGTCAGTGCTACGGGTCGGTAGTCATTTAGGCAGGTTATCTTAGAGTTCTTATGCACGGGGACTATGGTGGTCTGCTTGAAACATGTTGGTATTACAGACTCAGTCAGGGACATGTTGAAAATGTCAGTGAAGACACTTGCCAGTTGGTCAGCACATGCTCGGAGTACACGTCCTGGTAATCCGTCTGGCCCTGCGACCTTGTGAATGTTGACCTGCTTAAAAAGTCTTACTCACATCGGCTACGGAGAGCGTGATCACATAGTCATCCGGAACAGCTGGTGCTCTCATGCATGCTTCAGTGTTGCTTGCCTCGAAGCGAGCATAGAAGTGGTTTAGCTCGTCTGGTAGGCTTGTGTCACTGGGCAGCTCGCGGCTGTGCTTCCCTTTGTAGTCTGTAATAGTTTTCAAGCCCTGCCACATCCGACGAGCGTCAGAGCCAGTGTAGTATGATTCAATCTTAGACCTGTATTGACTCTTTGCCTGTTTGATGGTTCGTCGGAGGTCATAGCGGGATTTCTTATAAGCGTCGGGTTAGAGTCCCGTTCCTTGAAAGCGGCAGCTCTACCCTTTAGCTCAGTGCGGATGTTTCCTGTAATCCATGGCTTCTGGTTGGGGTATGTACGTACGGTCACTGTGGGGACGACATCATCGATGCACTTATTGATGAAGCCAGTGACTGATGTGGTGTACTCCTCAATGCTGTCTGAAGAATCCCGGAACATGTTCCAGTCTGTGCTAGCAAAACAGTCCTGTAGCTTAGCATCTGCGTCATCTGACCACTTTTTATTAACCGAATCACTGGTGCTTCCTGCTTCAGTTTTTGCTTATAAGCAGGAATCAGGAGGATAGAGTTATGGTCAGATTTGCCAAATGGAGGGCGAGGGAGAGCTTTGTATGCGTCTCTGTGTGTGGAGTAAAGGTGGTCTAGAGTTTTTTTCCCTCTGGTTGCACATTTAACATGCTGGTAGAAATTAGGTAGAACGGATTTAAGTTTCCCTGCATTAAAGTCCCCGGCCACTAGGAGCGCTGCATCTGGATGAGCGTTTTCCTGTTGATTAATGGCCTTGTACAACTCATTCAGTGCAATCTTAATGCCAGCATTGGTTTGTGGTGGTAAATAGACAGCTATGAAAAATATAGATGAAAACTCTCTTGGTAAATAGTGTGGTCTACAGCTTATCATAAGATACTCTACCTCAGGCGAGCAAAACCTCGAGACTTCCTTAGTATTTGATTTTGTGCACCAGCTGTTGTTTACAAATATACACAGACCGCCACCCCTTGTCTTACCAGAGTCAGACGTTCTGTCCTGCCGATGTAAGCGTATAGCCTGCTAGCTGAATGTTATCATTGTTGTCGTTCAGCCACGACTCCGTGAAACATAAGATATTACAGTTTTTAATGTCCCGTTGGTAGGATAACCGTAATCTTAAATCGTCCATTTTATTCTCAAAAGATTGAACGTTGGCTAATAGGATTGATGGGAGAGGCAGTTTACTCGCTCGCCGTCGGATCCTTACAAGGCACCCGGATCTGCGTCCGCGATATCTCCGTCTCTTCCTCACGCGAATGACGGGGATCTGGGCCTTGTCGGGTGTCTGTAGGATATCCTTCGCGACCGCCTCGTTGAAGAAAAAAATCTTCGTCCAATACGAGGTGAGTAATCGCTGTCCTGATATCCAGAAGCTCTTTTTGGTTATAAGAGACGATGGCAGAAACATTATGTACAAAATAAATTACAAATAACGCGGAAAAACACACATAATAGTACAATTGGTTAGAGGGCTGTAAAACGGCAGCCATCTTCTCCGGCGCTGTTCAGTATACTATGGTATACTGAAGTATAATTACAAGCATTCCATAAGTGTCAAAGGCTTTTATTGACAATTACATTAAGTTTATGCAAAGAGTCAATTTGCAGTGTTGACCCTTCTTTTTCAAGACCTCTGCAATCCGCCCTGGCATGCTGTCAATTAACTTCTGGGCCACATCCTGACTGATGGCAGCCCATTCTTGCATAATCAATGCTTGGAGTTTGTCAGAATTTGTGGGTTTTTGTTTGTCCACCCACCTCTTGAGGATCGACCACAAGTTCTCAATGGGATTAAGGTCTGGGGAGTTTCCTGGCCATGGACCCAAAATGTCGGATGTTTTGTTCCCCACGCCACTTAGTTATCACTTTTGCCTTATGGCAAGGTGCTCCATCATGCTGGAAAAGGCATTGTTCGTCACCAAACGGTTCTTGGATGGTTGGGGAAGTTGCTCTCAGAGGATGTGTTGGTACCATTCTTTATTCATGGCTGTGTTCTTAGGCAAAATTGTGAGTGAGCCCACTCCCTTGGCTGAGAAGCAACCCCACACATGAATGGTCTCAGGATGCTTTACTGTTGGCATGACACAGGACTGATGGTAGCGCTCACCTTGTCTTCTCCGGACAAGGTGTTTTCCGGATACCCCAAACAATCGGAAAGGGAATTCATCAGAGAAAATGACTTTACCCCAGTCCTCAGCAGTCCAATCCCTGAACCTTTTGCAGAATATCAGTCTGTCCCTGATGTTTTTCCTGGAGAGAAGTGGCTTCTTTGCTGCCCTTCTTGACACCAGGCCATCCTCCAAAAGTCTTTGCCTCACTGTGTGTGCAGATGCACTCACACCTGCCTGCTGCCATTCCTGAGCAAGCTCTGCACTGGTGGTGCCCCGATCCCGCAGCTGAATCAACTTTAGGAGACGGTCCTGGCGCTTGCTGGACTACCTTGGGCGCCCTGACACCTTCACAACAATTGAACCTCTCTCCTTTAAGTTCTTGATGATCCGATAAATGGTTGATTTAGGTGCAATCTTACTAGCAGCCATATCCTGCCCTTTTTGTGCAAAGCAATGATGACGACACGTGTTTCCTTGCAGGTAACCATGGTTAACAGAGGAAGAACAATGATTTCAAGCACCACCCTCCTTTTAAAGCTTCCAGTCTGCTATTCTAACTCAATCAGCATGACAGAGTGATCTCCAGCCTTGTCCTCGTCAACACTCTCACCTGTGTTAACGAGAGAATCACTGACATGATGGCAGCTGGTCCTTTTGTGGCAGGGCTGAAATGCAGTGGAAATGTGCAGTGGAAAAGTTCATTTTCATGGCAAACTTTTGACCACGACTGTATTTGAGCACTTTTAATGTTGAATCTGTAACATACACATTCTCATCATCACTCCATGCTAGCATGAAATGGCTACTGCCAGACTGTCCCTTTACAGACCGCATGTACCTCAATAGACACTAGGTGGCGACATTGTCAAGCGTTCTGTGAACCAATATTTACACGCTATGGGTGTGGATGAAGGTGATGTAAACTGGCAGCGTGATTTCAATGGTGTTGCTCGCATCTCATCTGATTTGTGCAGTGTTGCATGATGGTTAAGTCCAGCTGCCTCAGGACTGATTCCACCTCTATTTTGGTTCTTCTCAGATATCGGCACCCAATCCACACACACAAATAAAGGCACCTGCATCCAACAGCAAACCCATCTCTCTCACACACATCCTCCCAACATTGACCGGTCACAGACCCCCACCCCTCCCTCCCCGATCCGGCCATAACATTGACCGGTCACAGACCCCCACCCCTCCCTCCCCGATCCGGCCATAACATTGACCGGTCACAGACCTATTATGTCTGTGGTCCTCTGTAGCTCAGCTGGTAGAGCACGGCACTTGTAACGCCAAGGTAGTGGGTTCGATCCCCGGGACCACCCATACACAAAAATGTATGCACGCATGACTGTAAGTCGCTTTGGATAAAAGCGTCTGCTAAATGGCATATTATTATTATTGGAGAAGGGAAAAGCACTGTGTGTGTGTGCGTGTGTGTGTGTGTGTGTATGTGTGTGTGTGTTAGATGCAGGTGCCCTTTATTTAAGAAACAAAGCCATGCCAGCTGGTCTCATCAAAGCCTGGTAGCAATGATGCAGTTGACATCAGGGTCCAGGGTAGGGGGAGACGGTGAGAGGATATACCCTGGGAGAGGAGCTCTGTGGCGGGGGAAGAACAGTGGAGGACCTGGTCTGGACCTGCATAGCGCGGAGCCAGAGGGTGTGTTTGTGTTGCCTGCTGGGATTGATGGTGCTGTACTGTACACGAGTTAAGTCGCTAAGCCACACCGTGTCTCAAGTGGCACCCTATCTTCTACATTGTGCACTACTTTTGACCAGGGTCATGGCAAAACTAGTGCACTAAATAGGGATAGTGTACCATTTGGGACTGACAGATGCTGCTTCTCATGTGGTGTGTTTTCCAGTATGACAGACGCTGCTTCTCATGTGGTGTGTTTTCCGGTATGACAGTGTTAAGTTGCGAAGCCACATGGTATCTGCCTGTCTCCCAACCAAGCTGTGGGTGTAATAACACCAACATGTCTCCTCAACGTTGGACGGAAACTCTCAACACATGAGACGAGATGGGTGGCTTTAAAGGCAAAGTCTGTGATATTTCATTCAAGTGTGGTTACATTTCTCCAGCCACAGCTGCCGACAGCTAAGCTGAGAGACTGGGCTGGAGAAATGTAGCCACTCTCAAATGAAACATCAGAGATTGTGCCTTTTAAAGCCACCCAGTCGTCTCGTGTGTTGAGATTGAGAGCCATTGGGTTGAAACACAAACTCCAGATTGTGGCTTTAAGTGTTCTTCTCTCCTATACATTGTGACCGGTTGATTAGCTACTGCAGTTGGGGCAGAATTTGTTCCAGCTTTGTGGCAAGGCTTACCACATGCTTACCACAAGGCTTACCACATGCTTACCACAAGGCTTACCACATGCTTACCACAAGGCTTACCACATGCTTACCACAAGGCTTACCACATTCTTACCACAAGGCTTACCACAAGGCTTACCACATGCTTACCACAAGGCTTACCACAAGGCTTACCACATGCTTACCACAAGGCTTACCACATTCTTACCACATTCTTACCACATGCTTACCACAAGGCTTACCACAAGGCTTACCACATGCTTACCACAAGGCTTACCACAAGGCTTACCACATGCTTACCACAAGGCTTACCACATGCTTTCCACAAGGCTTACCACATGTTTACCACAAGGCTTACCACATGCTTACCACATGCTTACCACATGCTTACCACATGCTTACCACAAGGCTTACCACATGCTTACCACAAGGCTTACCACATGCTTACCACAAGGCTTACCACATGCTTACCACAAGGCTTACCACAAGACTTACCACATGCCGGTTTCTTTTTTTAATTTTATGGTGTGAGGAAAAGGAAGAATGGAGCGTCTGCCGGCTACGCTACGTAGCATGCTAGCTAACTCCTACCCATCAGCGGCTACGCTACGTAGCATGCTAGCTAACTCCTACCCATCAGCGGCTACGCTACGTCTCTAAAAGGGGAAAAATCACTTTTAATGTTCTGAGGCCAGCTACTGTTTTGACCTTTAGTGTGGAGCTAACTCCTACCCATCTAGAGATTGGTCTGTCGATGCCATCTCTCCATTAAATGATTTGTGGAGGCTGCATCCTGTGCAGGCGTTATGGAAACAAGGGCTGTGATGTTGTGTCACACACACATGCCCAGCTAGAGATTGGTTGGTTGGTCGACCCCTCCATTAAACGATTAGTTCAGTGTGTACTATGTACAGGCGTGATGGAAACAGGAATTATAGTGTGGCTTATATAAGATGTGTTCTACTTACTGTCTGTTATCCCCCATGACCTCCACCTAACCATACTGAATAGGGACACAGATATCACTATACTAAACAGGGACACAGATATCAGCCCATACTGAACAGGGACACAGATATCAGCCCATACTGAACAGGGACACAGATATCACCCCATACTGAACAGGGACACAGATATCACCCCATACTGAACAGGGACACAGATATCAGCCCATACTGAACAGGGACACAGATATCAGCCCATACTGAACAGGGACACAGATATCAGCCCATACTGAACAGGGACACAGATATCACCCCATACTGAATAGGGACACAGATATCACTATACTAAACAGGGACACAGATATCAGCCCATACTGAACAGGGACACAGATATCAGCCCATACTGAACAGGGACACAGATATCACCCCATACTGAATAGGGACACAGATATCACCATACTGAACAGGGACACAGATATCACCATACTGAACAGGGACACAGATATCACCATACTGAACAGGGACACAGATATCAGCCCATACTGAACAGGAACACAGATATCAGCCCATACTAAACAGGGACACAGATATCAGCCCATACTGAACAGGGACACAGATATCAGCCCATACTAAACAGGGACACAGATATCAGCCCATACTGAATAGGGACACAGATATCACCATACTGAACAGGGACACAGATATCACCATACTGAACAGGGACACAGATATCACCATACTGAACAGGGACACAGATATCAGCCCATACTGAACAGGAACACAGATATCAGCCCATACTAAACAGGGACACAGATATCAGCCCATACTGAATAGGGACACAGCTATCAGCCCATACTGAACAGGGACACAGATATCACCATACTGAACAGGGACACAGATATCAGCCCATACTGAATAGGGACACAGATATCAGCCCATACTGAACAGGGACACAGATATCAGCCCATACTGAACAGGGACACAGATATCACCATACTGAATAGGGACACAGATATCACCATACTGAACAGGGACACAGATATCACCATACTGAACAGGGACACAGATATCACCATACTGAACAGGGACACAGATATCAGCCCATACTGAACAGGAACACAGATATCACCATACTGAACAGGGACACAGATATCAGCCCATACTGAACAGGGACACAGATATCAGCCCATACTGAACAGGGACACAGATATCAGCCCATACTAAACAGGGACACAGATATCAGCCCATACTGAATAGGGACACAGATATCAGCCCATACTGAACAGGGACACAGATATCAGCCCATACTGAACAGGGACACAGATATCACCATACTGAATAGGGACACAGATATCACCATACTGAACAGGGACACAGATATCACCATACTGAACAGGGACACAGATATCACCATACTGAACAGGGACACAGATATCACCATACTGAACAGGGACACAGATATCACCATACTGAACAGGGACACAGATATCAGCCCATACTGAACAGGGACACATATATCACCATACTGAACAGGGACACAGATATCACCATACTGAACAGGGACACAGATATCACCATACTGAACAGGGACACAGATATCAGCCCATACTGAACAGGGACACAGATATCACCATACTGAACAGGGACACAGATATCAGCCCATACTGAACAGGGACACAGATATCACCATACTGAACAGGGACACAGATATCACCATACTGAACAGGGACACAGATATCAGCCCATACTGAACAGGGACACAGATATCACCATACTGAACAGGGACACAGATATCAGCCCATACTGAACAGGGACACAGATATCAGCCCATACTGAATAGGGACACAGATATCAGCCCATACTGAACAGGGACACAGATATCACCATACTGAACAGGGACAGAGATATCAGCCCATACTGAACAGGGACACAGATATCAGCCCATACTGAACAGGGACACAGATATCAGCCCATACTGAATAGGGACACAGATATCACCATACTGAATAGGGACACAGATATCAGCCCATACTGAACAGGGACACAGATATCAGCCCATACTGAATAGGGACACAGATATCACCATACTGAACAGGGACACAGATATCACCATACTGAACAGGGACACAGATATCAGCCCATACTGAACAGGAACACAGATATCACCATACTGAACAGGGACACAGATATCAGCCCATACTGAACAGGGACACAGATATCAGCCCATACTGAATAGGGACACAGATATCAGCCCATACTGAACAGGGACACAGATATCACCATACTGAACAGGGACACAGATATCAGCCCATACTGAACAGGGACACAGATATCAGCCCATACTGAACAGGGACACAGATATCAGCCCATACTGAATAGGGACACAGATATCACCATACTGAATAGGGACACAGATATCAGCCCATACTGAACAGGGACACAGATATCAGCCCATACTGAATAGGGACACAGATATCACCATACTGAATAGGGACACAGATATCACCATACTGAACAGGGACACAGATATCACCATACTGAACAGGGACACACATATCACCATACTGAACAGGGACACAGATATCAGCCCATACTGAACAGGGACACAGATATCAGCCCATACTGAACAGGGACACAGATATCAGCCCATACTGAATAGGGACACAGATATCAGCCCATACTGAACAGGGACACAGATATCCCCATACTGAACAGGGACACAGATATCACCATACTGAACAGGGACACAGATATCACCATACTGAACAGGGACACAGATATCAGCCCATACTGAACAGGGACACAGATATCAGCCCATACTGAACAGGGACACAGATATCAGCCCATACTGAACAGGGACACAGATATCACCATACTGAATAGGGACACAGATATCAGCCCATACTGAACAGGGACACAGATATCAGCCCATACTGAACAGGGACACAGATATCAGCCCATACTGAATAGGGACACATATATCATCCCATACTGAACAGGGGCACAGATATCACCATACTGAACAGGGACACAGATATCAGCCCATACTGAACAGGGACACAGATATCAGCCCATAGTGAACAGGGACACATATATCAGCCCATACTGAATAGGGACACAGATATCACCATACTGAATAGGGACACAGATATCAGCCCATACTGAACAGGGACACAGATATCAGCCCATACTGAACAGGGACACAGATATCACCATACTGAATAGGGACACAGATATCACCATACTGAACAGGGACACAGATATCACCATACTGAACAGGGACACAGATATCACCATACTGAACAGGGACACAGATATCAGCCCATACTGAACAGGGACACAGATATCAGCCCATACTGAACAGGGACACAGATATCAGCCCATACTGAATAGGGACACAGATATCACCATACTGAACAGGGACACAGATATCCCCATACTGAACAGGGACACAGATATCACCATACTGAACAGGGACACAGATATCACCATACTGAACAGGGACACAGATATCAGCCCATACTGAACAGGGACACATATATCAGCCCATACTGAACAGGGACACAGATATCAGCCCATACTGAACAGGGACACAGATATCACCATACTGAACAGGGACACAGATATCAGCCCATAATGAACAGGGACACAGATATCAGCCCATACTGAATAGGGACACAGATATCACCATACTGAACAGGGACACAGATATCCCCATACTGAACAGGGACACAGATATCACCATACTGAACAGGGACACAGATATCACCATACTGAACAGGGACACAGATATCAGCCCATACTGAACAGGGACACATATATCAGCCCATACTGAACAGGGACACAGATATCAGCCCATACTGAACAGGGACACAGATATCACCATACTGAACAGGGACACAGATATCAGCCCATACTGAACAGGGACACAGATATCAGCCCATACCTAATAGGGACACAGATATCAGCCCATACTGAACAGGGACACAGATATCACCATACTGAACAGGGACACAGATATCAGCCCATACTGAACAGGGACACAGATATCAGCCCATACTGAACAGGGACACAGATATGACCATACTGAACAGGGACACAGATATCAGCCCATACTGAACAGGGACACAGATATCAGCCCATACTGAACAGGGACACAGATATCACCATACTGAACAGGGACACAGATATCACCATACTGAACAGGGACACAGATATCACCATACTGAACAGGGACACAGATATCAATCCATACTTATCACTTCATCAGGATTATATTGTGTTTGAGACCTCTCTGCCTTTTCAATGACATAGCCAGTTAATGGTACTTTGTATACTCTCAATAACACACTGTGGAACTTTTCCTACAGTACACACTTTACAGTGAGAGAGAGAGAGACAGAGAGGTATTTCTGAAAGAAGTTTGGCAGAAAATTACCTTTTTGATTTAAGTACCCCATTTTCTTGTGAAAGCAAGCAAGCGAGTGCCTGGCCTAGCCTATGAGGTGTGTCCCTAATGGCACCCCTTTCCCTACATAGTGCACTGCTTTCAACCAGGGCCCATTATGTAGGGAACACAGTGCCATTAGGGACACAACCTTTTAGAGTTGGTTTCTCAGGTTTCAAAGCTGACCGTGCGATCAGATTCTCAGAGCAGGACGTCTGCGGGGCTCGGCAGAGAGAAGGAGGTGCAGTCCTACAGCACCAGACGGAAGACCCTTTGAGGTGCCCGATAAACCTGGTCCATGTGCTGCCTGTGTAGTATCTAAACAGTTAATTAGCATCGTTATTTTCGATACCACACCTGCCCTCTCAGACCCATGAAGGGACGTTTCATCCTTCAGCCTGCCGCTGTTCTGTGATCAAGTTTGATTTGATCCCGCGGCCCGCCCACCGCGGCCCCCCCCACCGCGCCTCCCCCAAAAGAAAGGAAACCTCTATGAGGTATGAAATTAGGGAGGAGTACAGTGTTTACATCTACGGACACCTTTTTACCTGGCCTCCAAACCATGTCAACTTGGTTGGCTACCTGACCATGCCGCAACTGTTTTGATAACACAACCTTTAGCCCTCTTGTAGATATTCCTCTTAGATGGTATCAGGGCTTTTGCTGCTACTGACCATGTTTAACTGTGTCTATATAATACAGCTACTGACCATGTTTAACTCTGTCTATATAATACAGCTACTGACCATGTTTAACTGTGTCTATATAATACAGCTACTGACCATGTTTAACTCTGTCTATATAATACAGCTACTGACCATGTTTAACTCTGTCTATATAATACAGCTACTGACCATGTTTAACTCTGTCTATATAATACAGCTACTGACCATGTTTAACTCTGTCTATATAATACAGCTACTGACCATGTTTAACTCTGTCTATATAATACAGCTGCTGACCATGTTTAACTCTGTCTATATAATACAGCTACTGACCATGTTTAACTCTGTGTATATAATACAGCTACTGACCATGTTTAACTCTGTCTATATAATACAGCTACTGACCATGTTTAACTCTGTCTATATAATACAGCTACTGACCATGTTTAACTGTGTCTATATAATACAGCTACTGACCATGTTTAACTCTGTCTATATAATACAGCTACTGACCATGTTTAACTGTGTCTATATAATACAGCTACTGACCATGTTTAACTCTGTCTATATAATACAGCTACTGACCATGTTTAACTCTGTCTATATAATACAGCTACTGACCATGTTTAACTCTGTCTATATAATACAGCTACTGACCATGTTTAACTGTGTCTATATAATACAGCTACTGAACATGTTTAACTCTGTCTATATAGTAGCTGAACGACTAATTGGGCTGACCTTTTCATCGGTGTGTGTTTTGTTAAGGTTAGGTACAGCTGCTGTGTGTGTGTGTGTTGTGAGAGGGTTAGGTACGGCGTTGCGTGGTGTGAGGCAAGTCCCCATGGCAACGGGTCCTGTTAAACCAGCAGGGTGATGAAGAGGTCCTGTTAAACCAGCAGGGTGATGAAGAGGTCCTGTTAAACCAGCAGGGTGATGAAGAGGTCCTGTTAAACCAGCAGGGTGATGAGGAGGTCCTGTTAAACCAGCAGGGTGATGAAGAGGTCCTGTTAAACCAGCAGGGTGATGAAGAGGTCCTGTTAAACCAGCAGGGTGATGAAGAGGTCCTGTTAAACCAGCAGGGTGATGAGGAGGTCCTGTTAAACCAGCAGGGTGATGAAGAGGTCCTGTTAAACCAGCAGGGTGATGAAGAGGCCCTGTTAAACCAGCAGGGTGATGAGGAGGTCCTGTTAAACCAGCAGGGTGATGAGGAGGTCCTGTTAAACCAGCAGGGTGATGAGGAGGTCCTGTTAAACCAGCAGGGTGATGAGGAGGTCCTGTTAAACCAGCAGGGTGATGAAGAGGCCCTGTTAAACCAGCAGGGTGATGAAGAGGCCCTGTTAAACCAGCAGGGTGATGAAGAGGCCCTGTTAAACCAGCAGGGTGATGAAGAGGCCATGTTAAACCAGCAGGGTGATGAAGAGGCCATGTTAAACCAGCAGGGTGATGAAGAGGTCCTGTTAAACCAGCAGGGTTTGTATGCACTCACTGTACTGTGCTGTCCTAGCTCCACCATACTTGCTGGAACCTTGATGCCCAAGTCATTCTCCTTACATGTTTATCAGATGTTGTTGTTGTGGTCTCTGGGGTGGGCAGGTCGTAGTGTTGTTGTTTTGGTCTCTGGGGTGGGCAGGTCGTACTGTTGTTGTTGTGGTCTCTGGAGTGGGCAGGTCGTACTGTTGTTGTTGTGGTCTCTGGGGTGGGCAGGTCGTACTGTTGTTGTTGTGGTCTCTGGAGTGGGCAGGTCGTAGTAACGTTTTCATTAGTGGTTTATTGCTGGGAGACAATAAGGCATAATTGTATCATTTTCAAGCTGCTCCGTATCTAGTTAACGCTGCATCCCAAATAGCACCCTATTCCCTAAATAGAGCACTACTTTTGACCAAAGCCCTATGGACCCTAGTCAAAAGTAGCGCAACCAATGTGGTCTGAGGTTAGTTATAGAGCAGTCCAAATAGGACAATGGCATTTGAGAAGCCACAAATATGATTCTCTTTTACGAGAAGGCTTGTTGCCGTGGTAATATCTCCATGCAGCTGGAGTTGTTACACAAAGGAGATTTGTTTGGTTGATATGTAAAGGAATGTTTGTCTGCGGTGTTTCCTTTCCACCGGGGCCTGTATTTGTCACAGGTTTGACGAATTCCCCTTGATTACTGTGCGCGCTTTCTTCGTCTTCTTTGGGATTTGGGTACACCGCCACCTACTGTACTGGAGTGTAAGGCTGGTCACGTCCTACCTACATTAAATTATCTTCATTATTCCTGTTCCTAAAAGGAGAAAATTGCCAACCTTGCTGAAGCACATATCACTCGTTGGTCTTTCCCTCTGTGCTGGCACTAATCTGCTACTCACTGGGATCCTTTCAGGATCCCTCACCCTTGACCCTTGACCCATCCTCCTCTACTTTCATCACTGCCTCAGCATACGACACCTTCTGCACTACTCTGACTCTGGCCACCTCAACCTGCCTCTCTTGCACCGGACACTTCCAATCCCCAGCAACATTGGCACCCCCCTACAATTGACACACACAACTTTATCCACCGAAACTACACAATCCTCTGTCCGATGCTCTCCTGCACACTTCCCACATCTTGGAATCTCCCTCCTACACACTGCTGCAACATGACCATAAACGTTGCACCTGAAACAGCGCAGTGGATTCACCACAAAAGCTCTAACAGGATAACTGATAGATCCTAACATGACTTTGTTTGGTAAAGACTCTGACTCGAAACTCAAAAGGACTGACAGTGACTCCTCTGTTTCTCCACGCTCACCACCGGCGGGCATCACACCACCGGCGGGCATCACACCACCGGCGGACATCACACCACCGGCGGGCATCACACCACCGGCGGGCATCACACCACCGGCGGGCATCACACCACCGGCGGGCATCACAAACACCAGGAATCTTCAACTTCAATTGCACCATCTCCACACTTAACTCTACCCCAGAAATCACTTGTTTCAATGGTGCCCTGTTCCTAAGAGCAAAGCGAGAAACAGATCTTGACCACTACAGGTTACCGTCACTGATCCAACTCCTTTCTCATCCAACCTGAAACCACAAACGGATCCGCCAAAAGGCAAGGGTCCACTTTCTCCAAAAATGTCACTCCTACTGGTCCAGATTCTTCTTTATCATGTCTGGAGCCATTCTTCCTCAACATATATCTTCCCACTGCACTGGGCTCTTCTCCTTCTTCCTCGTTGTCCATAACCACGTCTGTCCGTTCACCAAGCTCTGCCGCTCCTTCGTCCGCTGCATTGTTCGCAGAGCACTGATGGCGTTTCTCCAAAACACAACTTCTATTTCTTAGCGCAATTTACAAATCTGGCCTCTTCATGCTTCCTTCATGACACTTCCTCGTCGTCGCCCGATCGCCTTCAAGCATCTTCAATGAATTTGGCTCCCGACCTTGCCTTGTGCATGCCTTGGCCCAGGGGCTCCTAATTGAGTCAAAGTTAACTGACTGATTAATTGAAAGATGTGATTGGCTCCCTGTTTTTCCCTGCCACGTTATAATCCTTGTTTCCTTTGTTTGAGGTACAGCCGGCCAGGGGAAGGTGGTTTGTTTGAGGTACGGCGCGGCCAGGGGAAGGTGGTTTGTTTGAGGTGTGGCCGGCCAGGGGAAGGTGGTTTGTTTGAGGTATGGCCGGCCAGGGGAAGGTGGTTTGTTTGAGGTGTGGCCGCCCAGGGGAAGGTGCAGGCAGAGCTCCCTTGGAAGCCTTGGGTTTCGCTAAGAGAAGTATTACTTTGATGGAATGATGAGTAAAGTTGAAATGTTTTCCTTCCACCTGCACTGAAACATGTTTTTGTTTGATTTCTGATCCTAGATCAGCACTCCAACTCCTCTGAGATGCTTTATGGATACAGGCCCAGGTCTTGTTTTGGTGTTTAAACAAACCTGTAGTTGAGTCATTCCCTGGAACCTGTGACCTTAACTTGGTCCAGTTTTCCTCCAAACAGACTGTTCCAAAGCAAAAGCCGGAACATGCCCTCCATCTTGCTATTGGACTACACAGTCGTCCTTGATTGGCTACACCAGCTGTCTCTCTGTTGATATTGGCTTTGATCCACTGTGAACTCCCTTATGTTTTGATTTTAGTTAGTCAAAACGCTGTGGGCCAGAGGGGTATACTTACAAAGCAGCATCATGGCGTTAGTCAGCTAACTGGCCTAAATAATCTGAAGTAACTTTTTATGTTTTAGAAAGATAAACTTGAAATGGGCATTCTCTAATTGACTCAATAACCAAAAACGGATATCTAAGTTTAGCTTTCTTAATGAACCGTAAAATCAAAAATTATTTCTGGCTATTTTATCAAATTTAGCTGGCTAACATATTGATCCTTCTTTGCAGTATTACCCCTGTGAAAAGGTACCTTGGCGAGGAAAGGAACAACTGCGAATGCAATCACCAAGAGAGACAGGAAGTGATATCATCCTTAAGCAAGATGGCTGCCAGCTCTGTGAATTACGATCAATCATGAGTCTAATGCTTTCACTAAGCCCAGTGTGCATGGATGTGTGTCTGTGCGTGTGTGTGTGTGTGTGTGTGTGTGTGTGTGTGTGTGTGTGTGTGTGTGTGTGTGTGTGTGTGTGTGTGTGTGTGTGTGTGTGTGTGTTTGTGTTTGTGTGTGTGTTCTAAAGCACTTATATCAGGTCAAGTCAACTACTGAACTCTCCTCTAAGCTTTAAATTTACAGTGGGAAGTTATTGAACAGGACATATTCCTGCCCCACCCTATGTCTATAGCTAGCGATATCATGCATGGTGGCCCTGAGGTACTGTAGCATGCTGTACAGTTGGCTGACGAATGTCAGGATTCTAGTGAGGATTAGCTTGGGTGTCTGTCTACTGGCTATGTGTAGGGTTGTGTCTGTGTGTGTGTGTGTGTGTGTGTGTGTGTGTGTGTCTCTGTGTGTGTGTGTGTGTGTGCACGTGTGCGCGTGGTTGTCAGCAACTTTATATGACTTTGTACTATACATTCAGCATCTTATTATCTCGTAAACAAAATCGAAATGATCTCCCTCTGTTTCTTTATGGGGTCAGATAATGTCATCAGTGACCATGTTAAACATGCACGCTGTCTGCATGAATAAACAGAATATTCCTACATTTTACAGGGGATACAAAAATAAAATTTAAAAAATAATTAAGCCTCATTTTAGATATTTTTCTGTTTATAGTTTCCAACATTTGGTATGCTATTTGTTAGTCAACTTGTCTATAATTAAATACATGCAGCTTCTCTTCTGCCCTTACCTGATGCTCTAGAATACTAAACAAAGCCTTTATGTTGGGTCATTAATATAATGGGATACAGTGCGTTTGGAAAGTATTCAGACCCCTTGACTTTTTCCTCATTTTGTTACATTAAAGCCTTGTTCTAAAATTGTTTAAATAAATGTTTTCCCACATCAATCTACACACAATAACCCATAATGACAAAGGGAAAATGTTGCTAATTTATTTAAAAAAGAAAAAAGAGAAACCTTATTTACGTATTCAGACCCTTCGCTATGAGACTGGAAATTGAGCTCAGGTGCATCCTGTTTCCATTGATCATCCTTGAGATGTTTCTACAACTTGATTGGAGTCCACCTGTGGTAAATTCAATTGATTGGACATGATTTGGAAAGGTACACACCTGTCTACATAAGGTCACACAGTTGACAGTGCATGTCAGAGCCAAAACCAAGCCATGAGGTTGAAGGAATTGTCCGTAGAGCTCCGAGACAGGATTGTGTCGAGACACAGATCTGGGGAAGGGTACCAATAAATTTCTGCAGCATTGAAGGGCCCCAAGAACACAGTGGCCTCCATCATTCTTAAATGGAAGAAGTTTGGAACCACCAAGACTCTTCCTAAACTGGCCGCCCAGCCATACTGAGCAATCTGGGGAGAAGGGCCTTGGTCAGGGAGGTGACCAAGAACCCAATGGTCACTCTGACAGAGCTCCAGAGTTCCTCTGTGGAGATGGGAGAACCTTCCAGAAGGACAACCATCTCTGCAGCACTCCACCAATTAGGCCTTTATGGTAGAGTGGCCAGACGGAAGTCACTCCTCAGTAAAAGGCACATGACAGCCGCGCTTGGAGTTTGCCAAAAGGCATCTAAAGGACTCTCAGACCATGAGAAACAAGATTCTCTGGTCTGATGAAACCAAGATTGAACTATTTGGCCTGAATGCCAAGCGTCACATCTGGAGGAAACCTGGCAGCATCCCTACGGTGAAGCATGGTGGTGGCAGCATCATGCTGTGGGGATATTTTTCAGCGGCAGGGACTGGGAGACTAGTCAGGATCAAGGGAAAGATGAATGGAGCAAAGTACAGAGAGATCCTTTGTGTAAACCTGCTCCAGAGCGCTCAGGACCTCAGACTGGGGCAAAGGTTCACCTTCCAACAGGACAACGACCCTAAGCACACAGCCAAGACAATGCAGGAGTGGCTTCGGGACAAGTCTCTGAATGTCCTTGAGTGGCCCAGCCAGAGCCCGGACTTGAACCCGATCTAACATCTCTGGAGAGACCTGAAAACAGCTGTGCAGCGACGCTCCCCATCCAACCTGACAGAGCTTGAGAGGATCTTCAGAGAAGAATGGGAGAAACTCCCCAAATACAGTTGTGCCAAGCTTGTAGCGTCATACCCCAAAAAACTTAAGGCTGTAATCGCTGCCAAAGGTGCTTCAACAAAGTACTGAGTAAAGGGTCTGAATACTTATGTAAATGCTATATTTCATTTTTTAAATATATATATATATTTGCAAAAATTTATAAAAACCTATTTTTGCTTTGTAATTATGGGGTATTGCATGTAGATTGATAAGGGGGGTGGGGGGGTGGGGGGAAACGATTTACTTAATTTTTGAATAAGGCTGTAACGTAACAAAATGTGGATAAAGTCAAGGGGTCTGAATACTTTCCGAATGCACTAGCCATTCTCATTTACCCTTGATTTATTCTAGATGTACCTTGGTGCCCCCTTGGCGCCCCCCCTTGGTTTGTGCTGTGGTGGAGACCTCTGTGGGCTATACTCGGCCTTGTCTCAGGATTGTAAGTTGGTGGTTGAGGATATCCCTCTAGTGGTGCGGGGGCTGTGCTTTGGCAGAGTGGGTGGGGTTATATCCTTCCTGTTTGGCCCTGTCCGGGGGTTTCTTCGGATGGGGCCACAGTGTCTCCGGACCGCTCCTGTCTCAGCCTCCAGTATTTATGCTGCAGTAGTTTATGTGTCGGGGGGCTGGGGTTAGTTGGTTATACCTGGAGTACTTCTCCTGTCTTATCCAGTGTCCTGTGTGAATTTAAGTATGCTCTCTCTAATTCTCTCGTTCTCTCTTTCTCTCTGAGAACCTGAGCCCTAGGACCATACGTCAGGACTACCGGGCATGATGACACCTTGCTGTCCCCAGTCCGCCTGGCCTTGCTGCTATTCCAGTTTCAACTGTTCTGCCTGCGGTTACGAAACCCCTACCTGTCCCAGACCTGCTGTTTTCAACTCTTAATGATCGGCTATGAAAAGCCAACTGAGAGACCTGAGCCCTAGGACCATACATCGGGACTACCGGCCGTGGTGACTCCTTGCTGTCCCCAGTCCGCCTGGCCTTGCTGCTATTCCAGTTTCAACTGTTCTGCCTGCGGTTATGGAACCCCTACCTGTCCCAGACCTGCTGTTTTCAACTCTTAATGATCGGCTATGAAAAGCCAACTGAGATTTATTCCTGATTATTATTTGACCATGCTTGTCACTTATGAACATTTTTGAACATCTTGGCATGGTTCTGTTATAATCTTCACCCGGCACAGCCAGAAGAGGACTGGCCACCCCTCATAGCCTGGTTCCTCTCTAGGTTTCTTCCTAGGTTTTCGCCTTTCTAGGGAGTTTTTCCTAGCCACCGTGCTTCTACACCTGCATTACTAGCTGTTTGGGGTTTTAGGCTGGGTTTCTGTACAGCACTTCGAGATATTAGCTGATGTAAGAAGGGCTATATAAAATAAAATTGATTGATTGATTGATGTACCTCAACAGCTAGACAAGCTGTGACAGTCCCGCAAGAATGTTAACTAACTATATAATATATAATAAATATATAATATATATATATATATATATATATATACAATTATTATTATATATATTATTATATATATTTTATATATTTATTATTATCATATATATTTATATATTTATTAATATTATATATATATTATTATTTTATATATTTTATATATTTAAATTATTATTATATATTTATTATTATATATATTATTATTATATATATTTTATATATTTATTAATATTATATATATTTTATATTAAATATATAAAATATATATGATAACTTGTAAACCATTATAATCTTCAGAAGTGTTCTATGTCCCACTGATTTAACGGAGCTTTGAATGCTCCTGTATGTTGGGTTGTTTGGGATACTCTGAGATGTCTGGTCGCCTCCCTCTGTTAAACTCTGTTCAGTCAACAACAACAGCAGCAACTACAGACTGGGATTCAATTCAGGCTCGTTGTAGAGAGATGATAACAATGTTCCCGAGTTGGTGGAGATGGAATTCACCGTAAACACACTGGCTCAATCGGAAATTCCCTGTAAATGTCAAGCACTCTGCTGCAGTCCCAGTTGATTATCTTGCTTGTGAAGAATGTCACGGCCTTCAGATCACTTTTACCTTGAGAAAGGAAAGGAAAGGCCTGGAGAAAACTACACCATGCTGAGGTGGGGTCCCTACTGACACCCTATTTCCTATATAGTGCTCTACTTTTGACCAAGGCCCCAATTTGGGACACATGCAAAGGCTAGCACAGAAGCTATTCCTCCCCAAGTCACAATCCGATCGGAATTACAATATAAGTCACAATATGAATTATGTCTGGTTTGGTGAAAGTGGTCTGTCTTCCATATGAGTCACGTGCAGGATGATGATGATGACTTCACAGGTCATTCCTATTGGGTAAGGGTATAATTATAGCAGCCAGGGCTGTTTGGCTCACTGACAGACAGAGAGAGAGAGAGTCCGGCTCTATGAGCACCCAACGACCTTGTCAGGGATGTTACTAAGAAGTAAGAAGAAAGAGAGAGTGGTTTAACACAGACAGAGAAAGAGAGAGTGGTTTAACAGACAGAGAAAGAGAGAGTGGTTTAAAGAGACAGGGAAAGAGAGAGTGGTTTAAAGAGACAGAGGAAGAGAGAGTGGTTTAACAGACAGAGAAAGAGAGAGTGGTTTAAAGAGACAGTGAAAGAGAGAGTGGTTTAACAGACAGAGAAAGAGAGAGTGGTTTAAAGAGACAGAAAGAGAGAGTGGTTTAAAGAGACAGAAAGAGGAAAAGAGAGATGATAGGTTACTCTAGAGACAATTGAGATTATATTGTTTGTACACTTTGAATGAACAGTCATGAGATGTGTTGCGGTGGTTGCTGATTCTATTCCTGATGTCAAGTTTACTGTTCTGTTTTTCCCACAATGCATAGTGGTATGGCAGCTACTGGCAGTCTCAGCCTCAGTGTCCGCTGTTGCAACAGCGTAGTATAAACACTATTCTGCTGCCACATCCTTTGACCCCAGCCTCCACATCAAACATCATACCCAGCTAGCTAGCGCTGAAGCCTCGCTCTCCCCACTCCCTCCAGATGAGTAGCGCCTCGCTCTCCCCACTCCCTCCAGATGAGTGGCGCCTCGCTCTCCCCGCTCCCTCCAGATGAGTAGCGCCTCGCTCTCCCCGCTCCCTCCAGATGAGTAGCGCCTCGCTCTCCTCGCTCCCTCCAGATGAGTGGTGCCTCGCTCTCCTCGCTCCCTCCAGATGAGTAGCGCCTCGCTCTCCCCGCTCCCTCCAGATGAGTAGCGCCTCGCTCTCCCCGCTCCCTCCAGATTAGTTTTATTAGTTTGATATGAAAACCCTTCATCCCTTACTACTCTCTCTGAAAGCTTCAGAGGCGTTTGAGAAAGCACTTCCTCCCTCCTCCATTTCTCCTTTAACGCTGCTGTCTCAAATCAATTCCTGACAGACAAAAGAAGGCAGATTTGTTGTGGATGTGGTCATATACAGTATCTACAGCCCCAAGTTGTCTGACACCTACTATTGTGAAATGGGGATCTCAATTATCTTCAAACACCAAGTCAAGACAGTGGATGGAACAAGGGGTTTGAAGAGTTCTAGGTTTGGAGTGAATTTCTCATTGGATTTCTCTTTATATTTGTCCCTGAAGTTGTGAAGCTTGCTCTAATTAAAACTGAATTAAATCGGCAGTGTCCTTGGAGAATCATTATTTACCCCAACCTTACAGTACCAGTGTCCATAGATAATCATTCGTTACCCCAGTCTTACAGTACCAGTGTCCATGGAGAATCATTCGTTACCCCAGTCTTACAGTACCAGTGTCCATGGAGAATCATTCTTTACCCCAACCTTACAGTACCAGTGTCCATGGCAAGGTTGGTAGACTTTAGAAAAGCAAAGCAACAACTAAATGTACTGAATAAGACTCACATTCCTTTCAATATTTTACCCAGATGGTCCTCTGTAGCTCAATTGGTAGAGCACGGCGCTTGTAACGCCAGGGTAGTGGGTTTGATCCCCGGGACCACCCATACGTAAAAATGTATGCACACATGACTGTAAGTCACTTTGGATAAAAGCGTCTGCTAAATGGCTAAAGATTATTATAGCAGAGATGCAGAGAAGCATATTTTGTTTCTTAAAAAAGAACCACCAGTCAGGAGGACACAGATAGCTCAAGAGGTATGCTTAGATACGCAGAAATAAAATGTATACTTTTTATTTTTATTTTACATAGAATTAGGCATAATGATTATGGCTGTAGATTGCAGGAAAAAGCTGTTTCAAGTGTTTGTGACATCATTCCGTAGTTGGTGCTCCCTTTCTTGACGCCCCTGCACACACAGGATTCATCCTCTATTCTATCTGTCTGTTATGTTAGCCTGCAGGGCGGAGCCACACAAAGGGACAGATCTTTACATGTTTTGATCGTTGCCATTTACACCCGCCAGTATCTCCTCTCAGGCGAGAAATGGAGCTGGGAGATTAATTGGATCATTTCATCCTTTCTTTCTCTTTCTCTCTCTCTCTCTCTCTCTCTGCCGCCCTCATTCTTGCATCAGTACTAAGTGCCCTAATCCTTTCATGAAAGTCTTCTCCTGGTTTGTTGTTTCGTCTCGCATGGCAGCACGTCCCCCCCAGCCAACTGGGACAGAACAGCTGTGTCTGAATCTTGGGGCGAACTAACGCTGTTGAAGTTCAACCCACATTGTCAAGTTAAAAGAACATTCAGACTCCCAATGCGCCGTGGTTAATTTCGTGTGCTTTTGATAAATTAGTAAAATGAAGACAGCATCCTGTCCAGGAGGTGTACTTGTACATCAATCTGTGTCACGCTACAGAAACAGGAGATAGGTTCCTGCTCCTATGAGCCATTCAGGCTATTTACTTATCCAGTGGATTGATATATTTTGTATTGATGTACCTGGCTGAATGATGATATATCATGTTTTGCAGCTGAACACCTGTCCCAAGGAACACACTGGATTCCCTCTACCATGACCAGCCTGGTCTCATAGACCAGGCGTAACATAGTGAATTTAAATCCGGGACACTGAAATTAGTGTGATATGTTACATAAGACAGAGGGTTACTTAAGGCGACTGTCTAGCAACCCAAAGGTTGCTTGTTCGAATCTCACCATGGACAACTTTAGCATTTTAGATAATTAGCAACTTTTCAACTATTTACAACTTTTTAGATACTTTGCAACTACTTAGCATGCTAGCTAACCCTCCTGCTAACCCTGGATATGGATACGCAGACCCACGAGCCACTCTGGGCCCTTATGATGAGATCCGTTTTTTTGTGGCCCCCCACCCGCATCAACGTTGCCCATCCCTGCCCTATATAGTGCATTGATTTGGACCAGAGCCCTATGCGGGCCCATCAAAAATAGTGCACTATATAGGGAATAGGGTGCCCCATTTGGGACGCACGGTGTAAGTGTCTCCAGTCCCAGGTGCATGCACTGAACCATGAGATATCAGACAGGGATGGAATGGTCCAGCTGCAGTGAGCCAGCAGTGAGCCAGAGGCCCCTTCCCTTCCTGATGTTGAGAAGTGAATGAAGGGTAGATTCCATATGAGAACTCACTGTCCCATGCTGGTTCTTTGGACCTGGACCAAGGTTGCTGAGAGGAGAGGACGGGTTCAACCCACACCGGGGCCCGATACTCCAGGAATAGTTCACTATGCATACACACAGAAACTACCTGAATTGAAGTGGCACTCCTTTTCACGTCGTTTTAACACCTGATTTACTGAACAAAAGGCACATCTCAACAGGTGGTCCAGGTATGTCATGATATAGAATGTGGGGGTGGGGGTGGGGGGGTCCTTTCCTCTTATATTCTCTATTGCTCCTCAAGCAAGAAGAGAGGCTGATGACATCACATATTTCCCATCAGACCAACTTGAATGCCCTACCCCTTGAACTTTGCAGTTGTGTCCAAAAAAACACTATTTTGCTCAAAACATATATTTTTTTACCCTTTAGTGTGTGTACTTAACTGTATTTATACTTGGGATATCACTTTTCAACAGTCAAAATAAAATGGTAAAATGGCTGGAGGACGTCTTTTAAAGGTTTGTGAAGGAATGCAATCAAGTCATAATGACATTTGCACCACTTCTTTCCACAGATGCTGTCTGCCATCCTGAGGAGTTTGATATTATCCAGCAGACCCAACTAACCCTAACCCTAACCCTAACCCAGGGACTTGGAGACCCACATCATTCAACTAACCCTAACCCTAACCCAGGGACCTGGAGACCCACATCATTCAACTAACCCTAACCCTAACCCAGGGAGCTGGAGACCCACATCATTCAACTAACCCTAACCCTAACCCAGGGACCTGGAGACCCACATCATTCAACTAACCCTAACCCTAACCCAGGGACCTGGAGACCCACATCATTCAACTAACCCTAACCCTAACCCAGGGACCTGGAGACCCACATCATTCAACTAACCCTAACCCTAACCCAGGGAGCTGGAGACCCACATCATTCAACTAACCCTAACCCTAACCCAGGGACCTGGAGACCCACATCATTCAACTAACCCTAACCCTAACCCAGGGAGCTGGAGACCCACATCATTCAACTTACCCTAACCCTAACCCAGGGAGCTGGAGACCCACATCATTCAACTAACCCTAATCCTAACCCAGGGAGCTGGAGACCCACATCATTCAACTAACCCTAACCCTAACCCAGGGAGCTGGAGACCCACATCATTCAACTAACCCTAACCCTAACCCAGGGACCTGGAGACCCACATCATTCAACTAACCCTAACCCAGGGACCTGGAGACCCACATCATTCAACTAACCCTAACCCTAACCCAGGGACCTGGAGACCCACATCATTCAACTAACCCTAACCCTAACCCAGGGACCTGGAGACCCACATCATTCAACTAACCCTAACCCTAACCCTAACCCAGGGACCTGGAGACCCACATCATTCAACTAACCCTAACCCTAACCCAGGGACCTGGAGACCCACGTCATTCAACTAACCCTAACCCTAACCCTAACCCAGGGAGCTGGAGACCCACATCATTCAACTAACCCTAACCCAGGGACCTGGAGACCCACATCATTCAACTAACCCTAACCCTAACCCAGGGACCTGGAGACCCACATCATTCAACTAACCCTAACCCTAACCCAGGGACCTGGAGACCCACATCATTCAACTAACCCTAACCCTAACCCTAACCCAGGGACCTGGAGACACACATCATTCAACTAACCCTAACCCTAACCCAGGGACCTGGAGACCCACATCATTCAACTAACCCTAACCCTAACCCTAACCCAGGGAGCTGGAGACCCACATCATTCAACTAACCCTAACCCTAACCCAGGGACCTGGAGACCCACATCATTCAACTAACCCTAACCCTAACCCTAACCCAGGGACCTGGAGACCCACATCATTCAACTAACCCTAACCCTAACCCTGGGAGCTGGAGACCCACATCATTCAACTAACCCTAACCCTAACCCAGGGACCTGGAGACCCACATCATTCAACTAACCCTAACCCTAACCCTATCCCAGGGACCTGGAGACCCACATCATTCAACTAACCCTAACCCTAACCCAGGGAGCTGGAGACCCACATCATTCAACTAACCCTAACCCTAACCCAGGGACCTGGAGACCCACATCATTCAACTAACCCTAACCCTAACCCAGGGAGCTGGAGACCCACATCATTCAACTAACCCTAACCCTAACCCAGGGAGCTGGAGACCCACATCATTCAACTAACCCTAACCCAGGGACCTGGAGACCCACGTCATTCAACTAACCCTAACCCTAACCCAGGGAGCTGCAGACCCACATCATTCAACTAACCCTAACCCTAACCCAGGGAGCTGGAGACCCACATCATTCAACTAACCCTAACCCTAACCCAGGGAGCTGGAGACCCACATCATTCAACTAACCCTAACCCTAACCCAGGGAGCTGGACACCCACATCATTCAACTAACCCTAACCCTAACCTAGGGACCTGGAAACCCACATCATTCAACTAACCCTAACCCTAACCCAGGGAGCTGGAGACCCACATCATTCAACTAACCCTAACCCTAACCCAGGGAGCTGGAGACCCACATCATTCAACTAACCCTAACCCTAACCCAGGGAGCTGGAGACCCACATCATTCAACTAACCCTAACCCTAACCCAGGGAGCTGGAGACCCACATCATTCAACTAACCCTAACCCTAACCCAGGGAGCTGGAGACCCACATCATTCAACTAACCCTATCCCAGGGACCTGGAGACCCACGTCATTCAACTAACCCTAACCCTAACCCAGGGAGCTGGAGACCCACATCATTCAACTAACCCTAACCCAGGGACCTGGAGACCCACGTCATTCAACTAACCCTAACCCTAACCCAGGGACCTGGAGACCCACATCATTCAACTAACCCTAACCCTAACCCAGGGACCTGGAGACCCACATCATTCAACTAACCCTAACCCTAACCCAGGGAGCTGGAGACCCACATCATTCAACTAACCCTAACCCTAACCCAGGAGCTGGAGACCCACATCATTCAACTAACCCTAACCCTAACCCAGGGAGCTGAGACCCACATCATTCAACTAACCCTAACTCCTAACCCAGGGACCTGGAGACCCACATCATTCAACTAACCCTAACCCCTAACCCAGGGAGCTGGAGACCCACATCATTCAACTAACCCTAACCCTAACCCAGGGACCTGGAGACCCACATCATTCAACTAACCCTAACCCTAACCCAGGGAGCTGGAGACCCACATCATTCAACTAACACTAACCCAGGGACCTGGAGACCCACATCATTCAACTAACCCTAACCCTAACCCAGGGAGCTGGAGACCCACATCATTCAACTAACCCTAACCCTAACCCAGGGAGCTGGAGACCCACATCATTCAACTAACACTAACCC
>NC_059227.1:41155463-41267963 GCF_020615455.1 Coregonus clupeaformis | reverse complement strand
TACTTTCGCAAGCCACTGTATATTACTTGCTAATGTACAATCTCTGGACAATAAGGTAGACGAGCTCAGGGCGAGGATCTCCTTTCAGAGAGACATAAGGGACTGCAACATAATCTGTTTTACGGAAACTTGTCTCTCTTCCTCAATTTTATTTCCATCCAGCCAACACATCGTGTTGCGACCGGGAGACTCATGGGCGGCGCACAATTGGCCCAGCGTCGTCCAGGGTAGGGGAGGGAATGGCCGGCATGGATGTAGCGTTGATAGAGCATGGCGTTTGCAATGCCAGGGTTGTGGGTTCGATTCCCACGGGGGGCCAGTATAAAAAAAACATGTATTCACTAACTGTAAGTCGCTCTGGATAAGAGCGTCTGCTAAATGACTAAAATGTAAATGTAAATGTGTGGACAGGAAGAAAGAACTCCCCGGGAAAAATAAAGGCTGAGGGGTATGTTTCATGATTAATAACTCATTGTTGCAACATACAGGAACTCAAGTATTTTTGTTCTCCCGATCTGTAATACCTCACCATCAAATTCCGACCCCATTACCTTCAGAGAGAATTTTCGGCTGTTATTGTTACAGCCATGTACATTCCCCCTCAAGATGACACCAAATTGGCACTTAAGGAACTTTACGGGACTTTGAACAGACTAGAAACTGCATTTCTAGTCGCTGTCACGATCGTCGAAGGAGGAGGACCAAGGCGCAGCGTGATATTCGTACATCTTATTTTATATTTTATTAAGTGCACACACGATAAACAAAACAACAAACGATACATGAAGTCCAACGGTACTAACACAAACCAACTGGAACAAGATCCCACAAAGAACATATGAAAACAGCCTACCTAAGTATGGCTCCCAATCAGAGACAACGAGCAACAGCTGCCTCTGATTGGGAACCACCCTGCCCAACATAGATCTATACGATCTAGAACAGAAACCAAAACATAGAAAACACAACATAGAAGCTACACAGTGAAAACTAAACATAGAAAATCCTCACCCTGGCTCAACATTTCAGAGTCCCCAGAGCCAGGGCGTGACAGTCGCTGGCTTAGACTCTTAAGGAATAACAAAGGAAATCTGAGGAAAGTGCTTCTGAAATTCTGTGCTAAACGTGGAGAGAGGACACTTAACCATTGTTATTCTCCCTTCCGGGAAGCCCTCCCCCACCGGCAAATCAGATCACACCTCCATCCTGCTGCTCCCAGCCTATGGGCAGAAATTAAAACAGGAAGTGCCCCTCGTAAGGACTGTCCATCGGTGGAATGACCAATCAGAATCTATGCTACAGGACTGTTTTGATCACGTGGACTGGGATATGTTCCGGGTCGAGTCTGGGAATAACATTGACGATTACCCAGACTCGGTCACTGGGTTCATTAGGAAGTGCATAGAGGATCTTGTTCCTACAGAGACGATCAGAACATATCCAAACCAAAATCCGTGGATCGATGGCAGCATTTGCGCAAAACTGAAAGTGTGAACCAATGCATTTAACCACGGTAAGGCGACCGTTGAAACAGACCAGCTGTGACCTCCGTTGAAACAGACCAGCTGTGACCTCCGTTGAAACAGACCAGCTGTGACCTCCGTTGAAACAGACCAGCTGTGACCTCCGTTGAAACAGACCAGCTGTGACCTCCGTTGAAACAGACCAGCTGTGTAAGGTAAGCTCCGTAAGGCGACCGTTGAAACAGACCAGCTGTGTAAGGTAAGCTCCGTAAGGCGACCGTTGAAACAGACCAGCTGTGTAAGGTAAGCTCCGTAAGGCGACCGTTGAAACAGACCAGCTGTGTAAGGTAAGCTCCGTAAGGCGACCGTTGAAACAGACCAGCTGTGTAAGGTAAGCTCCGTAAGGCGACCGTTGAAACAGACCAGCTGTGTAAGGTAAGCTCCGTGAAGGCGACCGTTGAAACAGACCAGCTGTGTAAGGTAAGCTCCGTAAAGGCGACCGTTGAAACAGACCAGCTGTGATTGGTCCGTAAGGCGTTCAAAGGGGCGAAATGTCAGTACAGGGACAAAGTGGCGTTAATCGGCTCGGACCAAAGACGCGGAGAGGAGAGGAGAGGAACACCGAGCCGCTGACGAGGATGGGGGCTCTTGATCTCCAAAGCCCCCCATATAATACCCACCACTGTGACCTGTACGCTCTTGTTGGCTGGTCCTCACTACATATTCGTCGCCAAACCCACTGGCTCCGGGCCATCTATAAATCACTGCTAGGCAAATCCCCGCCTTATCTTAGCTCATTGGTCACCATAGCAACACCCACCCGTAGTCTGCGCTCCAGCGGGTATATCTCACTGGTCATCCCCAAAGCCAACACCTCCTTTGGCCGCAATTCCTTCCAGTTCTCTGCTGCCAATGACTGGAACAAATTGCAAAAATCTCTGAAGCTGGAGACTCTTATCTCCCTCACTAACTTTAAGCATCAGTTGTCAGAGCACCTTACCGATCACTGCACCTGTACACAGCCCATCTGAAATTAGCCCGCCCAACTACCTCATCCCTATATTGTTATTTATTTTGCTCATTTGTACCCCAGTATCTCTATTTGCACATCATCTCTTGCACATCTATCATTCCAGTGTTAATACTAATTGTAATTATTTTGCACTATAGCCTATTTTATTGCCTTACCTCCATAACTTGCTAAATTTGCACACACTGTATATATATGTATTTCTGTTGTATTTTTGACTTTGTTTTGTTTTACCCCATATGTAACTCTGTGTTGTTGTTTTTATCGCACTGCTTTGCTTTATCTTGGCCAGGTCGCAGTTGTAAATGAGAACTTGTTCTCAACTGGTTTACCTGGTTAAATAAAGGTGAAATTAAAAAATTTAAAAAATTAAAATCTCAGTGGTTGACGTGAGTAAGACTTTCAAAATGTGTTAACTCTCGCAAGGCTGCCGGCCCGGACCGTTAAGATGAATGCAGAAATACTGAATGCCTCTGTGACAGAAACTAGCATCTATCTACATAAGTCTTGCTAGAACTTGTATTCACAAAACCTTAATCTCTTGTGAGAATAATAATTTAAGATGGGCAAATAGCCCAGTTCATTGAAAACCAAGTGATTGCCTGAGATACCTCAATATCTTTTTTATTACATTGGCTATGTCATGTCATCTAGAGGTAATGTCTCTGAAATGGTTTTGACAGCCATGTGAAAATCTCTTCAACTAAAGTATTGCTGTTGTATCCAATATCTTAAGAAATCAACCATGCCTGTTCCTATAGCGCACCTCAATCAAAATGCACTCTCACGGGTATGAGAGCGAGAGAGAGGGAAAGCGAGAGAGAGGAGAAGCAAGAGAAAGTGAGAGAGAGGGAAAGAGGAGGGCTAGAGAGAGAGACAGGGAGCAGATGAAGAGAGAGAAAGAGAACTCATGATCGAGAGAGAGAGGGAGAGAGAGATGAAGACATTGAGAAGATTAAACAGTCTGTCACACCATAGGTGGTGAGGGTAGGCAACAACACATCCGCCACACTGACCCTCAATACGTGGGCCCCCAGGGGTGTGTGCTCAGTCCCCTCTTGTACTCCCGAGTGGCACAGTGGTCTAAGGCACTGCATCGCAGTGCTAGCTGTGCCACTAGAGATCCTGGTTCGAATCCAGGCTCTGTCGTAGCCGGCCGCGACCGGGAGACCCATGGGGCGGCGCACAATTGGACCAGGGTAGGCGAGGGAATGGCCGGCAGGGATGTAGCTCAGTTGGTAGAGCATGGCGTTTGCAACGCCAGGGTTGTGGGTTTGATTCCCACAGGGGACTAGTATGAAAAATAAAATAAAATAATGTATGCACTAACTGTAAGTCGCTCTGGATAAGAGCGTCTGCTAAAATGACTAAAATGTTTTAAAAAATACTCCCTGTTCACGCATGGCTATGCACAACTCCAACTCTATCATCAAGTTTGCTGATTACACAACAGTGGTAGGCCTGATTACCAACAACGACGAGACAGCCTACAGGGAGGAGGTTAGTGCCCTGGCAGAGTGGTGCCGGGGAAATAACCTCAACGTCAATAAAATGAAGGTGCTGATCGTGGACTACAGGAGACAGCACAGAGGGCACGCCCCCATCGACAGGGTGGAGAGGGTCAAAATGTTCAAGTTCCGTGGTGTGCACATCACCAAGGACCTGAAATGGTCCCACCACACCGAAACCATGGTGAAAAATGCGCAACAGCGCCTCTTCAACCTCAGGAGGCTGAAGAAATTTGGCATGGCCCCTAAGACCCTCACAAAATTCTACAGATGCACTATCAAAAGCATCATGACGGGCTGCATCAATGCCTGGTATGGCAACTGCACCGCCCGCAACCACATGGCTCTCCAGAGGGTGGTGCGGTCAGCCCAACGCATCACTGGGGGCACACTGCCTGCCCTCCAGGACATCTACAGCACCCAGTGTCAAAGGAAGGCCAAGGACCTGAGCCACAGCATGTTCACCCTGCTACCTTCTTGCAGACGGCGACCATACAGATGCATCAAAGCTGGTACCAAGAGACTAAAAAACAGGCCATCAGACTGTTGAACAGCCATCACTAGCTGGCCACCGCCCGGTACTCTGTCCGGCACCTTGGACACTGGCCAAGACCTCAGAAGAAAGATTGTAGACCTCCACAAGTCTGGTTCATCCTTGGGAGCAATTTCCAAATGCCTGAAGGTACCACATTCATCTGTACAAACAATAGTACGCAAGTATAAACACCATGGAACCACGCAGCTGCCATACCGCTCAGGAAGGGGACGCGTTCTGTGTCCTAGAGATGAATGTACTTTGGTGCGAAAAGTGCAAATCAATCCCAGAACAACAGCAAAGGACCTTGTGAAGATGCTGGAGGAAACAGGTACAAAATTATCTATATCCACAGTAAAACAAGTCCTATATCGACATAACCTGAAAGGCCGCTCAGCAAGGAAGAAGCCACTGCTCAAAAACCGCCATAAAAAGGCCAGACTACGGTTTGCAACTGCACATGGGGACAAAGATCATACTTATTGGAGAAATGTCCTCTGGTCTGATGAAACAAAAATATAACTGTTTGGCCATAATGACCATCGTTATGTTTGGAGGAAAAAGGGGGACACTTGCAAGCCGAAGAACACCATCCCTACCGTGAAGCAAGGGGGTGGCAGCATCATGCTGTGGGGGTGCTTTGCTACAGGAGGGACTGGTGCACTTCACAAAATAGATGGCATCATGAGGAAGGAAAATTATGTGGATATATTGAAGCAACATCTCAAGACATCAGTCAGGAAGTCAAAGCTTGGTCGCAAATGGACAATGACCCCAAGCATACTTCCAAAGTTGTGGCAAAATGGCTTAAGGACAACAAAGTCAAGGTATTGGAGTGGCCATCACAAAGCCCTGACCTCAATCCTATAGAACATTTGTGGGCAGAACTGAAAAAGCGTGTGCGAGCAAGGAGGCCTACAAACCTGACTCAGTTACACCAGCTCTGTCAGGAGGAATGGGCCAAAATTCACCCAACGTATTGTGGGAAGCTTGTGGAAGGCTACCAGAAACGTTTGACCCAAGTTAAACAATTTAAAGGCAATGCTACCAAATACTAATTGAGTGTATGTAAACTTCTGACAAACTGGGAATGTGATGAAAGAAATAAAATCTGAAATAGATAATTCTCTCTACTATTATTCTGACATTTCACATTCTTAAAATAAAGTGGTGATCCTAACTGAACTAAGACAGGGAATTTTTACTTAGGATTAAATGTCAGGAATTGTGAAAAACTGAGTTTAAATATATTTGGCTAAGGTGTATGTAAACTTCCGACTTCAACTGTAATTACGAAGAGACGTTAAAAAAAGAAAATCCCCAGAAGCTTTTCTTCATGATGTGTATAACTCTGCCTTCTCCTCTGTCAGCTGCATCCTGACTCTGAATTAGCGCTAGAATTATTCTCATCTATTTGCATCTCTCTGGCAGACAAACACACTCCCTTTTTAAATGCCTTAGAGTAAAAAATGTATAACAAATCCTTGTTCATCTACAGAGCTTTCAGATCTCATTATGATGATAAATATATGCACTTCCTCAATCAAGAAAGCTAAATCTAGCTCTGGAAAACAGTTCATGCACTGAAGCACAGACATTCCTCTCCTTCCCCGCCTAAGGAATTTGTATCAGACTCTGGTATCATTACTAATAAAAATGAGATAAGTCATGTTTTTTATCAGCATTTTTATCACGGCAGGATTTTTATTTGAAGTAAATGGTGGTTTAATTGACCCTGGTCAAGCCATGTCAGTTGACTGCCTGCTCCTCTCTCAGCCTCTAGTTGGTTCATTGGAAGGTCAGTCAACTTCTAGTGAATCTTTTGTCTTTTGCCTAGCAAAAATTCTAGAATCCTTGGTTAATACTCAACTTAGATCCCTTTTTTAACTACGAAATGTATTCTAAATGTACACCAGTCAGGTTTAAGACCAGGTCATAGCACCATATCTGCCACTTCTTTGGTTTTAAATGATGTTCTTAATGTTTGGATAATTAGAAATACTGTGCGGCCCTTTTTATTGCCCTGTCTAGAGCCTTTGACACTGTGGATCACTCATTACTTATTCAGAAGCTTTAATTGGCCAGGACCGGGCGACATGTAGCTGTTTGGAACATTATTTAAAGGACAGAACACAGTGTGTATTTACTGATGGTTTAAATCAGGTTTTCTGGATATAACAAAGGGTGTCCCACAGGGATCCATTCTTTGTCCGTTTTTTAACCCCACTAATTACATTAACAATATTGGTTTATCTGTAAAGCATTTTAACTTTAACCTGTATGCAGATGACGCTATGGTGTGTGCTATTGCCCCCAAAGCTGACCAGGCTCTTGCCCTGCAGAAAGCCTTTGTTGAACTGAAATTGGTACTTAATGTAGGTAAAACCAAGTATATGTTATTTTCCAAATCACGTAAAAATGTATCTGATGATTTATGCATACGCACTTTGAATGGAGCCCTCATTGATCATGTCCCTGCCTATAAATATCTGGGCATCTGGAGTGACGAAAATATATCTTTCAAAAAGCATGTTGATGAGTTAAGAAATTAAGAATTAAAATGGGCTAATTTTATAGGAACAAGTTCTGTCTTTTGTTAAATAGCAGAAAACAAATAATTCTGTCAACATTCATTTCTTTTACTGGCTATGGTGATATTGTCTATATGAATACAGCTGCCACTGTATTGAAGCCATTGGAGGCAGTTTATCATAGCGCATTGCGCTTTATTACGGGCGACGGGTTCAGTACACATCACTGCATTTTGTATCATAAAGTAGGCTGGCCCTCTTTTGAAGTCTTGTAGATGGAAACATTGCACTCTTTTTGTTTATAAAGCGCCTCCTGCATAAACTTCCACCGTACCTTAACTCGTTGTTGACCTATAGATGTACGGGGTACCAGACCGGGGCTCGGGGACGGCTAACTCTGGAGGTCCCTTCCATCCCCACTGAGTTGGGTAGATCTGCTTTTAGGTTTTTTGCACCTTACGTGTGGATTGATCTACAATGCACTTTAACATTGGAGGAATTGGTGCCTCTGGGGGGCATTTCAGATGGATGTTACTTTTTTTATTGAGGAATTTGGTGCCTCTTGGGCATTTCCGATGGATGTTACTTTTTTTATTGAGGAATTGGTGCCTCTTGGGCATTTCAGATGGATGTTACTTTTTTTTATTGAGGAATGTCTGTTTTTTATGATTGTGTTTAGCTTTTTTGTGTATTGTTGTGTATAATAAAGTGTAGTTTATTGTGTATATGAATATGTAGTTGAATGTGTTTATTGTATTGTAGTGCTATACAGGGCTCATCTGGAAAATAGATCTTGGTCTCAGCATTGACCCTTTCAAAATAAAGGTTAAATATATATATATTTTTAAAATAAGTATATACTGTTTTCTAGTCATGACTCATCCTATATAACTACTGCTGTACACACCTTTTCTATTCATATACTGTTCATACTGCCTGCACAAACCAATTTATATATATATTTATATTACGGACTCGTTGCTCGTTCTGATATATTTTTTAAATGTTTAATTTATTATTACATGTGTACTAGTATTGTACTGTTAGATATTTAGTGCTGGAGCTAGAGACATTGGCATTTAGCTAAACCCGCTTTAACACAATGCTAATCTGTGTATACGACCAATAAACTTTGATTTGATTATAATCTTCTCTGAAGGACTAGGAGGAGGATGTGATTGATGAGGTGATTGTGTTACTATTGTGTCTATTCTATTCCCCTGTAGTAGAAATCTGACATCAGCCTCAAAGGACTGCATTTGGAACAGACAAAGGAGAGAGAGGGAGAGGATGAGGGAGAGGAGAGGAGAGGAGAGGAGAGGAGAGGAGAGGAGAGGAGAGAGAGAGAGAGAGAGAGAGAGAGAGAGAGAGAGAGAGAGAGAGAGAGAGAGAGAGAGAGAGAGAGAGAGAGACTTTCAAACAGTTGAGCTTATTCCCTGGAATCTCAACCAACCATAGATAAATGTTCCATAACAGCGATTTATGAGTTATTCCAATGGCCGTCATTATATATCTTAGTTCAATAACATGACTGTTGTGCTGTTTCCATGGTTATACCTGTACTTATCATACATATCACTTTATGTCCCACCTTGGGAGCTGGCCTTGTTAATCGTAACCCAAGAGACTCATATACAGTACAACATACCCACATGAAAAAATACTATGGTGTATACTATTGTAGGAATAGTATAGTATTCACTGTAGTGTTTACTTTAGTATACAGCAGTATTTACAGTTTACTATAGTATAAATACTGTAGTAAAAAAAAGTAGTATATACTATAGAAATTACTGTAGTGTTTTTGCGGACTGTAGTATACTGTAGTATTTACTGTAGTGTTTTTGTGGACTGCGGTATACTGTAGTATTTAGTGTAGTGTTTTTGCGGACTGTAGTATACTGTAGTATTTACTGTAGTGTTTTTGTGGACTGCGGTATACTGTAGTATTTAGTGTAGTGTTTTTGCGGACTGTAGTATACTGTAGTATTTACTGTAGTGTTTTTGTGGACTGCGGTATACTGTAGTATTTAGTGTAGTGTTTTTGCGGACATTACTGTAGTATTTACTGTAGTGTTTTTGTTTTATTATTTTTGACATAGAAGTGGAGGCTTTCCCCTTGAGGAAATACTAAATGAGCAAATTTTCCATAACCTGTAGGACTGGGTTCTAAAACAGAGAGCTCAGAGCTTCTGTTCTTTTCTATAACCTGTAGGACTGGGTTCTAAACAGAGAGCTCAGAGCTTCTGTTCTTTTCTATAACCTGTAGGACTGGGTTCTAAACAGAGAGCTCAGAGCTTCTGTTCTTTTCTATAACCTGTAGGACTGGGTTCTAAACAGAGAGTTCAGAGCTTCTGTTCTTTTCTATAACCTGTAGGACTGGGTTCTAAACAGAGAGTTCAGAGCTTCTGTTCTTTTCTATAACCTGTAGGACTGGGTTCTAAACAGAGAGCTCAGAGCTTCTGTTCTTTTCTATAACCTGTAGGACTGGGTTCTAAACAGAGAGTTCAGAGCTTCTGTTCTTTTCTATAACCTGTAGGACTGGGTTCTAAACAGAGAGTTCAGAGCTTCTGTTCTTTTCTATAACCTGTAGGACTGGGTTCTAAACAGAGAGTTCAGAGCTTCTGTTCTTTTCTATAACCTGTAGGACTGGGTTCTAAACAGAGAGCTCAGAGCTTCTGTTCTTTTCTATAACCTGTAGGACTGGGTTCTAAACAGAGAGCTCAGAGCTTCTGTTCTTTTCTATAACCTGTAGGACTGGGTTCTAAACAGAGAGTTCAGAGCTTCTGTTCTTTTCTATAACCTGTAGGACTGGGTTCTAAACAGAGAGTTCAGAGCTTCTGTTCTTTTCTATAACCTGTAGGACTGGGTTCTAAACAGAGAGCTCAGAGCTTCTGTTCTTTTCTATAACCTGTAGGA
The DNA here is from genome assembly GCF_020615455.1 of Coregonus clupeaformis. NCBI lineage: Eukaryota > Metazoa > Chordata > Actinopteri > Salmoniformes > Salmonidae > Coregonus > Coregonus clupeaformis. Next base: position 41,257,977 of record NC_059227.1, on the reverse strand, counting down.
CTGGGTTCTAAACAGAGAGCTCAGAGCTTCTGTTCTTTTCTATAACCTGTAGGACTGGGTTCTAAACAGAGAGTTCAGAGCTTCTGTTCTTTTCTATAACCTGTAGGACTGGGTTCTAAACAGAGAGTTCAGAGCTTCTGTTCTTTTCTATAACCTGTAGGACTGGGTTCTAAACAGAGAGCTCAGAGCTTCTGTTCTTTTCTATAACCTGTAGGACTGGGTTCTAAACAGAGAGTTCAGAGCTTCTGTTCTTTTCTATAACCTGTAGGACTGGGTTCTAAAACAGAGAGTTCAGAGCTTCTGTTCTTTTCTATAACCTGTAGGACTGGGTTCTAAAACAGAGAGCTCAGAGCTTCTGTAGGGAACCCAATATACAGTCTATACTTGGCATGCAGGTTTCTAAGTTACGGCTGGCACAAATTGGGATATGTGGGAGGGGCAGGGGCAGGGTATATGCAAATTGAATACTGTAGTATTTACTATACTTGAAAAAATGTGGTGTTTTTGCGGACTGTAGTGTTTTTTTTTTACATTTCTGTAGTATTTACTACAGTGTTTTTTTGTGTGTGGATAATACTGTAGTATTTACTAGAGTATTCTACAGTATACTTCATAATTCTATACTAAGTACTACACATGATCGAGGGATACTACAGTGTGTAGTACAGTATTCTACAGTATACTACAGCGTACTGCAGAATTATATAGTAAGTACTGTAGTATTCTATAGTAAACTGTCGTTTTTTTTTTTTATGTGGGTAGACATAGAAGTACTATAATGTGGAACGTTGACTTCAAATAGGAATGTCGGCTCTGATAACTATACTTCTATGCAATAGGAGCCACAGCATGAGGACACGTTTCAGAGTTTGAAATCTCCAGACATGAGAAGCAGTTCCTTAGCTTTCACGATGCACGAGAACCATTTGGTGATACACGTAAATGCCGAGTTAAATTAATCTGTGCCCCATAGCGTAGCTTTTTGGAGTAGAACCATTATCTAGACAAAGTTTGCATCCCAAATGAAACCCTCTTCCGTTTGCAGTGCACTATAGCGCACTATGTAGGGGGGGAAAAAAGTGCCATTGGTGACAGACTAAATCCCTCTTAGGCCTCTCTGTCAGGCCACTAAAGAGAAGCGTTCCCAGGGATCTCATTTCAGGGTAACTTTAGAGTCAGTGTTTAGGATACCATTTAATCGGGGGGTGAAATTAACAATGGGAAGATAGGTTTTCACTGTAATCAATTTTTCTGGCGTTTTTATGGGTGCTTAGTTTGGGCTATTGGGTCGCGGTGAGTGTAATGCTCTCAGAAGGCTCTTTTAGAGGGGGGGAAAACGAAACGTTAATATATTCTTTGGAAAAGGAAAAGGGTTTAAATCATTGGACAGCTGGATTTCTTTTCATAGCTTTTCGTTTAAGATGACTTTTTTTTCTCCTTCATGTATACGGACAAGGCTCCTAACAGGGTTGGATGGTAATTTGTCATGGAGGAGGTTGGGGACAGTTAGGGGCATTAAGGGGGTGATATTAGGATTGCTAGTTGAGGGTGTATAAGTTCCACATTGTGCACAACACATTCCCAAAGAGTCACCCTGAGAATGCTCCGATTACGTTATCTAGTAGGGTAAAAAGTATAGTTTATTGAGCTGCATTTGAGGAGAGGACTTGAACTGTCATGGAAAGCGCTATGTCACTAAATTATGCAGAGTTTTGCACAGTAAATTCTTGTAGGAATTAGACGTACAGACTTGATTAAGGCCAGGCTGTAAGAAAGAGAATGGTGAATTACACTGCAAGGGAACCATACTCAGTAGAGGTAACTAGGAGTTAATTAACCATACTCAGTAGAGGTAACTAGGGGTTAATTAACCATACTCAGTAGAGGTAACTAGGGGTTAATTAACCATACTCAGTAGAGGTAACTAGGGGTTAATTAACCATACTCAGTAGAGGTAACTAGGGGTTAATTAACCATACTCAGTAGAGGTAACTAGGGGTTAATTAACCATACTCAGTAGAGGTAACTAAGGGGTTAATTAACCATACTCAGTAGAGGTAACTAGGGGTTAATTAACCATACTCAGTAGAGGTAACTAGGGGTTAATTAACCATACTCAGTAGAGGTAACTAGGGGTTAATTAACCATACTCAGTAGAGGTAACTAGGAGTTAATTAACCATACTCAGTAGAGGTAACTAGGGGTTAATTAACCATACTCAGTAGAGGTAACTAGTGGTTAATTAACCATACTCAGTAGAGGTAACTAGGGGTTAATTAACCATACTCAGTAGAGGTAACTAGGGGTTAATTAACCATACTCAGTAGAGAGGAGAGGTAACTAGGGGTTAATTAACCATACTCAGTAGAGGTAACTAGGGGTTAATTAACCATACTCAGTAGAGGTAACTAGGGGTTAATTAACCATACTCAGTAGAGGTAACTAGGGGTTAATTAACCATACTCAGTAGAGAGGAGAGGTAACTAGGGGTTAATTAACCATACTCAGCAGAGAGGAGAGGTAACTAGGGGTTAATTAACCATACTCAGTAGAGAGGAGAGGTAACCAGGGGTTAATTAACCATACTCAGTAGAGGTAACTAGGGGTTAATTAACCATACTCAGTAGAGAGGAGAGGTAACTAGGGGTTAATTAACCATACTCAGTAGAGGTAACGAGGGGTTAATTAACCATACTCAGTAGAGGTAACTAGAGGTTAATTAACCATACTCAGTAGAGAGGAGAGGTAACTAGGGGTTAATTAACCATACTCAGTAGAGAGGAGAGGTAACTAGGGGTTAATTAACCATACTCAGTAGAGAGGAGAGGTAACTAGGGGTTAATTAACCATACTCAGTAGAGGTAACTAGGGGTTAATTAACCATACTCAGTAGAGGTAACTAGGGGTTAATTAACCATACTCAGTAGAGGTAACTAGGGGGTTAATTAACCATACTCAGTAGAGGTAACTAGGGGTTAATTAATCATACTCAGTAGAGGTAACTAGGGGTTAATTAACCATACTCAGTAGAGGTAACTAGGGGTTAATTAACCATATTCAGTAGAGGTAACTAGGGGTTAATAAACCATACTCAGTAGAGGTAACGAGGGGTTAATTAACCATACTCAGTAGAGGTAACTAGGGGTTAATTAACCATACTCAGTAGAGGTAACTAGGGGTTAATTAACCATACTCAGTGGAGGTAACTAGGGGTTAATAAACCATACTCAGTAGAGAGGAGAGGTAACTAGGGGTTAATTAACCATACTCAGTAGAGAGGAGAGGTAACTAGGGGTTAATTAACCATACTCAGTAGAGGTAACTAGGGGTTAATTAACCATACTCAGTAGAGAGGAGAGGTAACTAGGGGTTAATTAACCATACTCTGTAGAGGTAACTAGGGGGTTAATTAACCATACTCAGTAGAGAGGAGAGGTAACTAGGGGGTTAATTAACCATACTCAGTAGAGAGGAGAGGTAACTAGGGGGTTAATAAACCATACTCAGTAGAGAGGAGAGGTAACTAGGGGTTAATTAACCATTCTCAGTAGAGGTAACTAGGGGTTAATTAACCATACTCAGTAGAGGTAACTAGGGGTTTAATTAACCATACTCAGTAGAGAGGAGAGGTAACTAGGGGGTTAATTAACCATACTCAGCAGAGAGGAGAGGTAACCAGGGGTTAATTAACCATTCTCAGTAGAGAGGAGAGGTAACCAGGGGTTAATTAACCATACTCAGTAGAGGTAACTAGGGGTTAATTAACCATACTCAGTAGAGAGGAGAGGTAACTAGGGGTTAATTAACCATACTCAGTAGAGGTAACTAGGGGTTAATTAACCATACTCAGTAGAGGTAACGAGGGGTTAATTAACCATACTCAGTAGAGGTAACTAGAGGTTAATTAACCATACTCAGTAGAGAGGAGAGGTAACTAGGGGTTAATTAACCATACTCAGTAGAGAGGAGAGGTAACTAGGGGTTAATTAACCATACTCAGTAGAGAGGAGAGGTAACTAGGGGTTAATTAACCTTACTCAGTAGAGGTAACTAGGGGTTAATTAACCATACTCAGTAGAGGTAACTAGGGGTTAATTAACCATACTCAGTAGAGGTAACTAGGGGTTAATTAACCATACTCAGTAGAAAGGAGAGGTAACGAGGGGTTAATTAACCATACTCAGTAGAGGTAACTAGGGGTTAATTAACCATACTCAGTAGAGAGGAGAGGTAACCAGGGGTTAATTAACCATACTCAGTAGAGGTAACTAGGGGTTAATTAACCGTACTCAGTAGAGGTAACTAGGGGTTAATTAACCATACTCAGTAGAGGTAACTAGGGGTTAATTAACCATACTCAGTAGAGAGGAGAGGTAACTAGGGGTTAATTAACCATACTCAGTAGAGAGGAGAGGGAACTAGGGGTTAATTAACCATACTCAGTAGAGGTAACTAGGGGTTAATAAACCATACTCAGTAGAGGTAACTAGGGGTTAATTAACCATACTCAGTAGAGGTAACTAGGGGGTTAATTAACCATACTCAGTAGAGGTAACTAGGGGTTAATTAATCATACTCAGTAGAGGTAACTAGGGGTTAATTAACCATACTCAGTAGAGGTAACTAGGGGTTAATTAACCATATTCAGTAGAGGTAACTAGGGGTTAATAAACCATACTCAGTAGAGGTAACGAGGGGTTAATTAACCATACTCAGTAGAGGTAACTAGGGGTTAATTAACCATACTCAGTAGAGGTAACTAGGGGTTAATTAACCATACTCAGTGGAGGTAACTAGGGGTTAATAAACCATACTCAGTAGAGAGGAGAGGTAACTAGGGGTTAATTAACCATACTCAGTAGAGAGGAGAGGTAACTAGGGGTTAATTAACCATACTCAGTAGAGGTAAGTAGGGGTTAATTAACCATACTCAGTAGAGAGGAGAGGTAACTAGGGGTTAATTAACCATACTCTGTAGAGGTAACTAGGGGGTTAATTAACCATACTCAGTAGAGAGGAGAGGTAACTAGGGGGTTAATTAACCATACTCAGCAGAGAGGAGAGGTAACTAGGAGTTAATTAACCATACTCAGTAGAGGTAACTAGGGGTTAATTAACCATACTCAGTAGAGGTAACTAGGGGTTAATTAACCATACTCAGTAGAGGTAACTAGGGGTTTAATTAACCATACTCAGTAGAGGTAACTAGGGGTTAATTAACCATACTCAGTAGAGGTAACTAGGGGTTTAATTAACCATACTCAGTAGAGAGGAGAGGTAACTAGGGGGTTAATTAACCATACTCAGTAGAGGTAACTAGGGGTTAATTAACCATACTCAGTAGAGGTAACTAGGGGTTTAATTAACCATACTCAGTAGAGAGGAGAGGTAACTAGGGGGTTAATTAACCATACTCAGTAGAGAGGAGAGGTAACTAGGGGGTTAATAAACCATACTCAGTAGAGAGGAGAGGTAACTAGGAGTTAATTAACCATACTCAGTAGAGGTAACTAGGGGTTAATTAACCATACTCAGTAGAGGTAACTAGGGGTTAATTAACCATACTCAGTAGAGGTAACTAGGGGTTTAATTAACCATACTCAGTAGAGAGGAGAGGTAACTAGGGGGTTAATTAACCATACTCAGCAGAGAGGAGAGGTAACTAGGGGTTAATTAACCATACTCAGTAGAGAGGAGAGGTAACCAGGGGTTAATTAACCATACTCAGTAGAGGTAACTAGGGGTTAATTAACCATACTCAGTAGAGAGGAGAGGTAACTAGGGGTTAATTAACCATACTCAGTAGAGGTAACTAGGGGTTAATTAACCCCCCCCTTCATTACTTGATGTTGTATATATAACCCAAGGGTCTTGGTGTCCCCCCACCCTTCATTACTTGATGTTGTATATATAACCCAAGGGTCCTGGTGTCCCCCCACCCTTCATTACTTGATGTTGTATATATAACCCAAGGGTCCTGGTGTCCCCCCCCTTCATTACTTGATGTTGTATATATGTGGTCCTCTGTAGCTCAGCTGGTAGAGCACGGCGCTTGTAACGCCAAGGTAGTGGGTTCGATCCCCGGGACCACCCATACACAAAAAAAATGTATGCACGCATGACTGTAAGTCGCTTTGGATAAAAGCATCCGCTAAATGGCATATTATTATTAGATTATTATTATTATATAACCCAAGGGTCCTGGTGTCCCCCCCCCTTCATTACTTGATGTTGTATATATAACCCAAGGGTCCTGGTGTCCCCCCCTTCATTACTTGATGTTGTATATATAACCCAAGGGTCCTGGTGTCCCCCCCACCCTTCATTACTTGATGTTGTATATATAACCCAAGGGTCCTGGTGTCCCCCCCCCCCCACCCTTCATTACTTGATGTTGTATATATAACCCAAACGTCCTGGTGTCCCCCTTCATTACTTGATGTTGTATATATAACCCAAGGGTCTTGGTGTCCCCCCCTTCATTACTTGATGTTGTATATATAACCCAAGGGTCCTGGTGTCCCCCCCACCCTTCATTACTTGATGTTGTATATATAACCCAAGGGTCCTGGTGTCCCCCCCCTTCATTACTTGATGTTGTATATATGTGGTCCTCTGTAGCTCAGCTGGTAGAGCACGGCGCTTGTAACGCCAAGGTAGTGGGTTCGATCCCCCGGGACCACCCATACACAAAAAAATGTATGCACGCATGACTGTAAGTCGCTTTGGATAAAAGCATCCGCTAAATGGCATATTATTATTAGATTATTATTATTATATAACCCAAGGGTCCTGGTGTCCCCCTTCATTACTTGATGTTGTATATATAACCCAAGGGTCCTGGTGTCCCCCCCACCCTTCATTACTTGATGTTGTATATATAACCCAAGGGTCCTGGTGTCCCCCTTCATTACTTGATGTTGTATATATAACCCAAGGGTCCTGGTGTCCCCCCACCCTTCATTACTTGATGTTGTATATATAACCCAAGGGTCCTGGTGTCCCCCCCACCCTTCATTACTTGATGTTGTATATATAACCCAAACGTCCTGGTGTCCCCCCCTTCATTACTTGATGTTGTATATATAACCCAAGGGTCCTGGTGTCCCCCCCACCCTTCATTACTTGATGTTGTATATATAACCCAAGGGTCCTGGTGTCCCCCCCCCCCCTTCATTACTTGATGTTGTATATATAACCCAAGGGTCCTGGTGTCCCCCCACCCTTCATTACTTGATGTTGTATATATAACCCAAGGGTCCTGGTGTCCCCCCCTTCATTACTTGATGTTGTATATATAACCCAAGGGTCCTGGTGTCCCCCCACCCTTCATTACTTGATGTTGTATATATAACCCAAGGGTCCTGGTGTCCCCCACCCTTCATTACTTGATGTTGTATATATAACCCAAGGGTCTTGGTGTCCCCCCTTCATTACTTGATGTTGTATATATAACCCAAGGGTCCTGGTGTCCCCCCCCCTTCATTACTTGATGTTGTATATATAACCCAAGGGTCCTGGTGTCACCCCCCCTTCATTACTTGATGTTGTATATATAACCCAAGGGTCCTGGTGTCCCCCCACCCTTCATTACTTGATGTTGTATATATAACCCAAGGGTCCTGGTGTCCCCCCTTCATTACTTGATGTTGTATATATAACCCAAGGGTCCTGGTGTCCCCCCCACCCTTCATTACTTGATGTTGTATATATAACCCAAGGGTCCTGGTGTCCCCCCCTTCATTACTTGATGTTGTATATATAACCCAAGGGTCCTGGTGTCCCCCCTTCATTACTTGATGTTGTATATATGTGGTCCTCTGTAGCTCAGCTGGTAGAGCACGGCGCTTGTAACGCCAAGGTAGTGGGTTCGATCCCGGGACCACCCATACACAAAAAAATGTATGCACGCATGACTGTAAGTCGCTTTGGATAAAAGCATCCGCTAAATGGCATATTATTAGATTATTATTATTATATAACCCAAGGGTCCTGGTGTCCCCCCTTCATTACTTGATGTTGTATATATAACCCAAGGGTCCTGGTGTCCCCCCTTCATTACTTGATGTTGTATATATAACCCAAGGGTCCTGGTGTCCCCCCACCCTTCATTACTTGATGTTGTATATATAACCCAAGGGTCCTGGTGTCCCCCCACCCTTCATTACTTGATGTTGTATATATAACCCAAACGTCCTGGTGTCCCCCCTTCATTACTTGATGTTGTATATATAACCCAAGGGTCCTGGTGTCCCCCCACCCTTCATTACTTGATGTTGTATATATAACCCAAGGGTCCTGGTGTCCCCCCCTTCATTACTTGATGTTGTATATATAACCCAAGGGTCTTGGTGTCCCCCCTTCATTACTTGATGTTGTATATATAACCCAAGGGTCCTGGTGTCCCCCCTTCATTACTTGATGTTGTATATATAACCCAAGGGTCCTGGTGTCCCCCCCTTCATTACTTGATGTTGTATATATAACCCAAGGGTCCTGGTGTCACCCCCCTTCATTACTTGATGTTGTATATATAACCCAAGGGTCCTGGTGTCCCCCCTTCATTACTTGATGTTGTATATATAACCCAAGGGTCCTGGTGTCACCCCACCCTTCATTACTTGATGTTGTATATATAACCCAAGGGTCTTGGTCCCCCCTTCATTACTTGATGTTGTATATATAACCCAAGGGTCCTGGTGTCCCCCCCTTCATTACTTGATGTTGTATATATAACCCAAGGGTCTGGTGTCCCCCCTTCATTACTTGATGTTGTATATATAACCCAAGGGTCCTGGTGTCCCCCCCCTTCATTACTTGATGTTGTATATATAACCCAAGGGTCTTGGTGTCCCCCCCTTCATTACTTGATGTTGTATATATAACCCAAGGGTCTTGGTGTCCCCCCCACCCTTCATTACTTGATGTTGTATATATAACCCAAGGGTCCTGGTGTCCCCCCCCTTCATTACTTGATGTTGTATATATAACCCAAGGGTCCTGGTGTCCCCCCCACCCTTCATTACTTGATGTTGTATATATAACCCAAGGGTCCTGGTGTCCCCCCCACCCTTCATTACTTGATGTTGTATATATAACCCAAGGGTCCTGGTGTCCCCCCCCACCCTTCATTACTTGATGTTGTATATATAACCCAAGGGTCTTGGTGTCCCCCCTTCATTACTTGATGTTGTATATATAACCCAAGGGTCTTGGTGTCCCCCCCCCCTTCATTACTTGATGTTGTATATATAACCCAAGGGTCTTGGTGTCCCCCCCCCCTTCATTACTTGATGTTGTATATATAACCCAAGGGTCTTGGTGTCCCCCCCCTTCATTACTTGATGTTGTATATATAACCCAAGGGTCCTGGTGTCCCCCCCCACCCTTCATTACTTGATGTTGTATATATAACCCAAGGGTCCTGGTGTCCCCCCCACCCTTCATTACTTGATGTTGTATATATAACCCAAGGGTCCTGGTGTCCCCCCACCCTTCATTACTTGATGTTGTATATATAACCCAAGGGTCCTGGTGTCCCCCCCACCCTTCATTACTTGATGTTGTATATATAACCCAAGGGTCTTGGTGTCCCCCCTTCATTACTTGATGTTGTATATATAACCCAAGGGTCTTGGTGTCCCCCCTTCATTACTTGATGTTGTATATATAACCCAAGGGTCTTGGTGTCGTCCCCCCTTCATTACTTGATGTTGTATATATAACCCAAGGGTCTTGGTGTCCCCCCTTCATTACTTGATGTTGTATATATAACCCAAGGGTCTTGGTGTCCCCCCCTCCCCTTCATTACTTGATGTTGTATATATAACCCAAGGGTCCTGGTGTCCCCCCACCCTTCATTACTTGATGTTGTATATATAACCCAAGGGTCCTGGTGTCCCCCCCTTCATTACTTGATGTTGTATATATAACCCAAGGGTCCTGGTGTCCCCCCACCCTTCATTACTTGATGTTGTATATATAACCCAAACGTCCTGGTGGCCCCCCCTTCATTACTTGATGTTGTATATATAACCCAAGGGTCCTGGTGTCCCCCCCACCCTTCATTACTTGATGTTGTATATATAACCCAAGGGTCCTGGTGTCCCCCCCTCCCCTTCATTACTTGATGTTGTATATATAACCCAAGGGTCCTGGTGTCCCCCCACCCTTCATTACTTGATGTTGTATATATAACCCAAGGGTCCTGGTGTCCCCCCCTTCATTACTTGATGTTGTATATATAACCCAAGGGTCCTGGTGTCCCCCACCCTTCATTACTTGATGTTGTATATATAACCCAAGGGTCCTGGTGTCCCCCCCCACACCCTTCATTACTTGATGTTGTATATATAACCCAAGGGTCTTGGTGTCCCCCCCCACCCTTCATTACTTGATGTTGTATATATAACCCAAGGGTCCTGGTGTCCCCCCCTTCATTACTTGATGTTGTATATATAACCCAAGGGTCCTGGTATCCCCCCCACCCTTCATTACTTGATGTTGTATATATAACCCAAGGGTCTTGGTGTCCCCCCTTCATTACTTGATGTTGTATATATAACCCAAGGGTCCTGGTGTCCCCCACCCTTCATTACTTGATGTTGTATATATAACCCAAGGGTCTTGGTGTCCCCCCCCTTCATTACTTGATGTTGTATATATAACCCAAGGGTCCTGGTGTCACCCCCTTCATTACTTGATGTTGTATATATAACCCAAGGGTCTTGGTGTCCCCCCCTTCATTACTTGATGATGTATATATAACCCAAGGGTCCTGGTGTCCCCCCTTCATTACTTGATGTTGTATATATAACCCAAGGGTCCTGGTGTCACCCCACCCTTCATTACTTGATGTTGTATATATAACCCAAGGGTCTTGGTCCCCCCCTTCATTACTTGATGTTGTATATATAACCCAAGGGTCCTGGTGTCCCCCCCGCTTCATTACTTGATGTTTTATATATAACCCAAGGGTCCTGGTGTCCCCCCCTTCATTACTTGATGTTGTATATATAACCCAAGGGTCTTGGTGTCCCCCCTTCATTACTTGATGTTGTATATATAACCCAAGGGTCTTGGTGTCCCCCCTTCATTACTTGATGTTGTATATATAACCCAAGGGTCTTGGTGTCCCCCCCTTCATTACTTGATGTTGTATATATAACCCAAGGGTCTTGGTGTCCCCCCCTCCCCTTCATTACTTGATGTTGTATATATAACCCAAGGGTCCTGGTTTCCCCCCCACCCTTCATTACTTGATGTTGTATATATAACCCAAGGGTCCTGGTTTCCCCCACCCTTCATTACTTGATGTTGTATATATAACCCAAGGGTCCTGGTGTCCCCCCTTCATTACTTGATGTTGTATATATAACCCAAGGGTCCTGGTGTCCCCCACCCTTCATTACTTGATGTTGTATATATAACCCAAACGTCCTGGTGTCCCCCCTTCATTACTTGATGTTGTATATATAACCCAAGGGTCTTGGTGTCCCCCCTTCATTACTTGATGTTGTATATATAACCCAAGGGTCCTGGTGTCCCCCCACCCTTCATTACTTGATGTTGTATATATAACCCAAGGGTCCTGGTGTCCCCCCTCCCCTTCATTACTTGATGTTGTATATATAACCCAAGGGTCCTGGTGTCCCCCCACCCTTCATTACTTGATGTTGTATATATAACCCAAGGGTCCTGGTGTCCCCCCTTCATTACTTGATGTTGTATATATAACCCAAGGGTCCTGGTGTCCCCCACCCTTCATTACTTGATGTTGTATATATAACCCAAGGGTCCTGGTGTCCCCCCCCACCCTTCATTACTTGATGTTGTATATATAACCCAAGGGTCTTGGTGTCCCCCCCCCCTTCATTACTTGATGTTGTATATATAACCCAAGGGTCCTGGTGTCCCCCCTTCATTACTTGATGTTGTATATATAACCCAAGGGTCCTGGTGTCCCCCCCACCCTTCATTACTTGATGTTGTATATATAACCCAAGGGTCTTGGTGTCCCCCCTTCATTACTTGATGTTGTATATATAACCCAAGGGTCCTGGTGTCCCCCCCCACCCTTCATTACTTGATGTTGTATATATAACCCAAGGGTCTTGGTGTCCCCCCTTCATTACTTGATGTTGTATATATAACCCAAGGGTCCTGGTGTCACCCCCCCTTCATTACTTGATGTTGTATATATAACCCAAGGGTCCTGGTGTCCCCCCCCCTTCATTACTTGATGTTGTATATATAACCCAAGGGTCCTGGTGTCACCCCACCCTTCATTACTTGATGTTGTATATATAACCCAAGGGTCTTGGTCCCCGCCCCCCTTCATTACTTGATGTTGTATATATAACCCAAGGGTCCTGGTGTCCCCCCCCTTCATTACTTGATGTTGTATATATAACCCAAGGGTCCTGGTGTCCCCCCTTCATTACTTGATGTTGTATATATAACCCAAGGGTCTTGGTGTCCCCCCTTCATTACTTGATGTTGTATATATAACCCAAGGGTCTTGGTGTCCCCCCTTCATTACTTGATGTTGTATATATAACCCAAGGGTCTTGGTGTCCCCCACCCTTCATTACTTGATGTTGTATATATAACCCAAGGGTCTTGGTGTCCCCCCTTCATTACTTGATGTTGTATATATAACCCAAGGGTCCTGGTGTCCCCCTTCATTACTTGATGTTGTATATATAACCCAAGGGTCTTGGTGTCCCCCCTTCATTACTTGATGTTGTATATATAACCCAAGGGTCTTGGTGTCCCCCCTTCATTACTTGATGTTGTATATATAACCCAAGGGTCTTGGTGTCCCCCCCTTCATTACTTGATGTTGTATATATAACCCAAGGGTCTTGGTGTCCCCCTTCATTACTTGATGTTGTATATATAACCCAAGGGTCCTGGTGTCCCCCCCTTCATTACTTGATGTTGTATATATAACCCAAGGGTCTTGGTGTCCCCCCTTCATTACTTGATGTGGTATATATAACCCAAGGGTCCTGGTGTCCCCCCACCCTTCATTACTTGATGTTGTATATATAACCCAAGGGTCTTGGTGTCCGTCCCCCCTTCATTACTTGATGTTGTATATATAACCCAAGGGTATTGGTGTCCCCCCCCCTTCATTACTTGATGTTGTATATATAACCCAAGGGTCCTGGTGTTCCCCCTTCATTACTTGATGTTGTATATATAACCCAAGGGTCTTGGTGTGTCCCCCCCTTCATTACTTGATGTTGTATATATAACCCAAGGGTCTTGGTCCCCCCCCACCCTTCATTACTTGATGTTGTATATATAACCCAAGGGTCTTGGTGTGTCCCCCCCCCTTCATTACTTGATGTTGTATATATAACCCAAGGGTCCTGGTGTCCCCCCCTTCATTACTTGATGTTGTATATATAACCCAAGGGTCTTGGTGTCCCCCGTCCCGTCCCCCTTCATTACTTGATGTTGTATATATAACCCAAGGGTCCTGGTGTTCCCCCCTTCATAACTTGATGACGTATATATAACCCAAGGGTCCTGGTGTCCCCCCCTTCATTACTTGATGTTGTATATATAACCCAAGGGTCCTGGTGTCCCCCCCCTTCATTACTTGATGTTGTATATATAACCCAAGGGTCCTGGTGTCCCCCCTTCATTACTTGATGTTGTATATATAACCCAAAGGTCTTGGTGTCCCCCCCCACCCCCCTTCTTTACTTGATGTTGTATATATAACCCAAAGGTCTTGGTGTCCCCACCCCACCCTTCATTACTTGATGTTGTATATATAACCCAATGGTCTTGGTGTCCACACCCCACCCTTCATTACTTGATGTTGTATATATAACCCAAGGGTCTTGGTGTCCACCCCCCTTCATTACTTGATGTCGTATATATAACCCAAGGGTCCTGGTGTCCCCCCCACCCCCCCTTCATTACTTGATGTTGTATATATAACCCAAGGGTCTTGGTGTCCACCCCCCCCCCTTCATTACTTGATGTCGTATATATAACCCAAGGGTCCTGGTGTCCCCCCCCCCCCCCCCTTCATTACTTGATTGCGTATATATAACCCAAGGGTCTTGGTGCCCCCCTTCATTACTTGATGTTGTATATATAACCCAAGGGTCCTGGTGTCCCCCTCTTCATTACTTGAAGTTGTATATATAACCCAAGGGTCCTGGTGTTCCCCCCTTCATTACTTGATGTCGTATATATAACCCAAGGGTCTTGGTGTCCCCCTTCATTACTTGATGTTGTATATATAACCCAAGGGTCTTGGTGTCCCCGTCCCCCCTTCATTACTTGATGTTGTATATATAACCCAAGGGTCCTGGTGTTCCCCCCTTCATAACTTGATGTTGTATATATAGCCCAAGGGTCCTGGTGTCCCCCCACACCCTTCATTACTTGATGTTGTATATATAACCCAAGGGTCTTGGTGTTCCCCCCTTCATTACTTGATGTTGTATATATAACCCAAGGGTCCTGGTGTCCCCCCCCTTCATTACTTGATGTTGTATATATAACCCAATGGTCTTGGTGTCCCCACCCCACCCTTCATTACTTGATGTTGTATATATAACCCAAGGGTCCTGGTGTCCCCCCCCCCCCCCCTTCATTACTTGATGTTGTATATATAACCCAAGGGTCTTGGTGTCCACCCCCCCCCCCTTCATTACTTGATTGCGTATATATAACCCAAGGGTCTTGGTGCCCCCCTTCATTACTTGATGTTGTATATATAACCCAAGGGTCCTGGTGTCCCCCCTTCATTACTTGATGTTGTATATATAACCCAAGGGTCCTGGTGTTCCCCCCCTTCATTACTTGATGTCGTATATATAACCCAAGGGTCTTGGTGTCGTCCCCCCCCTTCATTACTTGATGTTGTATATATAACCCAAGGGTCTTGGTGTCCCCCGTCCCCCCCTTCATTACTTGATGTTGTATATATAACCCAAGGGTCCTGGTGTTCCCCCCTTCATAACTTGATGTTGTATATATAACCCAAGGGTCCTGGTGTCCCCCCACACCCTTCATTACTTGATGTTGTATATATAACCCAAGGGTCTTGGTGTTCCCCCCCTTCATTTCTTGATGTTGTATATATAACCCAAGGGTCCTGGTGTCCCCCCCCCCCCCTTCATTACTTGATGTTGTATATATAACCCAAGGGTCTTGGTGTCCCCCCTTCATTACTTGATGTTGTATATATAACCCAAGGGTCCTGGTGTTCCCCCTTCATAACTTGATGTTGTATATATAACCCAAGGGTCTTGGTGTCCCCCCCTTCATTACTTGATGTTGTATATATAACCCAAGGGTCTTGGTGTCCCCCCCTTCATTACTTGATGTTGTATATATAACCCAAGGGTCCTGGTGTCCCCCCACCCTTCATTACTTGATGTTGTATATATAACCCAAGGGTCCTGGTGTCCCCCCTTCATTACTTGATGTTGTATATATAACCCAAGGGTCCTGGGTGTCCCCCCACCCTTCATTACTTGATGTTGTATATATAACCCAAGGGTCCTGGTGTCCCCCCCTTCATTACTTGATGTTGTATATATGACCCAAGGGTCCTGGTGTCCCCCCCCCCCCTTCATTACTTGATGTTGTATATATAACCCAAGGGTCCTGGTGTCCCCCCACCCTTCATTACTTGATGTTGTATATATAACCCAAGGGTCCTGGTGTTCCCCCCACCCTTCATTACTTGATGTTGTATATATAACCCAAGGGTCCTGGTGTCACCCCACCCCCCTTCATTTCTTGATGTTGTATATATAACCCAAGGGTCTTGGTGTCCCCCCTTCATTACTTGATGTTGTATATATAACCCAAGGGTCTTGGTGTCCCCCCCCTTCATTACTTGATGTTGTATATATAACCCAAGGGTCTTGGTGTCCCCCCTTCATTACTTGATGTTGTATATATAACCCAAGGGTCCTGGTGTCCCCCCACCCTTCATTACTTGATGTTGTATATATAACCCAAGGGTCCTGGTGTCCCCCCTTCATTACTTGATGTTGTATATATAACCCAAGGGTCCTGGTGTCCCCCCACCCTTCATTACTTGATGTTGTATATATAACCCAAGGGTCCTGGTGTCCCCCTTCATTACTTGATGTTGTATATATGACCCAAGGGTCCTGGTGTCCCCCCACCCTTCATTACTTGATGTTGTATATATAACCCAAGGGTCCTGGTGTCCCCCCCCCTTCATTACTTGATGTTGTATATATAACCCAAGGGTCCTGGTGTCCCCCCCACCCTTCATTACTTGATGTTGTATATATAACCCAAGGGTCCTGGTGTCCCCCCTTCATTACTTGATGTTGTATATATAACCCAAGGGTCCTGGTGTCCCCCCCCACCCTTCATTACTTGATGTTGTATATATAACCCAAGGGTCCTGGTGTCCCCCCCACCCTTCATTACTTGATGTTGTATATATAACCCAAGGGTCCTGGTGTCCCCCCTTCATTACTTGATGTTGTATATATAACCCAAGGGTCCTGGTGTCCCCCCTTCATTACTTGATGTTGTATATATAACCCAAGGGTCCTGGTGTCCCCCCTTCATTACTTGATGTTGTATATATAACCCAAGGGTCTTGGTGTCCCCCCCACCCTTCATTACTTGATGTTGTATATATAACCCAAGGGTCTTGGTGTCCCCCTTCATTACTTGATGTTGTATATATAACCCAAGGGTCCTGGTGTCCCCCCCACCCTTCATTACTTGATGTTGTATATATAACCCAAGGGTCCTGGTGTCCCCCCACCCTTCATTACTTGATGTTGTATATATAACCCAAGGGTCTTGGTGTTCCCCCACCCTTCATTACTTGATGTTGTATATATAACCCAAGGGTCCTGGTGTCACCCCACCCCCCTTCATTACTTGATGTTGTATATATAACCCAAGGGTCCTGGTGTCCCCCCACCCTTCATTACTTGATGTTGTATATATAACCCAAGGGTCTTGGTGTCCCCCCCTTCATTTCTTGATGTTGTATATATAACCCAAGGGTCTTGGTGTCCCCCCCCTTCATTACTTGATGTTGTATATATAACCCAAGGGTCTTGGTGTCCCCCCCTTCATTACTTGATGTTGTATATATAACCCAAGGGTCTTGGTGTCCCCCCGTTCATTACTTGATGTTGTATATATAACCCAAGGGTCCTGGTGTCCCCCCCTTCATTACTTGATGTTGTATATATAACCCAAGGGTCTTGGTGTCCCCCCTTCATTACTTGATGTTGTATATATAACCCAAGGGTCCTGGTGTCCCCCCTTCATTACTTGATGTTGTATATATAACCCAAGGGTCCTGGTGTCCCCCCCTTCATTACTTGATGTTGTATATATAACCCAAGGGTCTTGGTGTCCCCCCCTTCATTACTTGATGTTGTATATATAACCCAAGGGTCTTGATGTCCCCCCCACCCTTCATTACTTGATGTTGTATATATAACCCAAGGGTCTTGGTGTCCCCCCCTTCATTACTTGATGTTGTATATATAACCCAAGGGTCCTGGTGTCCCCCGTTCATTACTTGATGTTGTATATATAACCCAAGGGTCTTGGTGTCCCCCCCCTTCATTACTTGATGTTGTATATATAACCCAAGGGTCTTGGTGTCCCCCCCTTCATTACTTGATGTTGTATATATAACCCAAGGGTCCTGGTGTCCCCCCCCTTCATTACTTGATGTTGTATATATAACCCAAGGGTCTTGGTGTCCCCCCCTTCATTACTTGATGTTGTATATATAACCCAAGGGTCCTGGTGTCCCCCCTTCATTACTTGTTGTTGTATATATAACCCAAGGGTCCTGGTGTCCCCCCTTCATTACTTGTTGTTGTATATATAACCCAAGGGTCTTGGTGTCCCCCCTTCATTACTTGATGTTGTATATATAACCCAAGGGTCCTGGTGTCCCCCCACCCTTCATTACTTGTTGTTGTATATATAACCCAAGGGTCTTGGTGTCCCCCCTTCATTACTTGATGTTGTATATATAACCCAAGGGTCCTGGTGTCCCCCCCACCCTTCATTACTTGTTGTTGTATATATAACCCAAGGGTCCTGGTGTCCCCCCTTCATTACTTGTTGTTGTATATATAACCCAAGGGTCCTGGTGTCCCCCCCTTCATTACTTGATGTTGTATATATAACCCAAGGGTCTTGGTGTCCCCCCCTTCATTACTTGATGTTGTATATATAACCCAAGGGTCCTGGTGTCCCCCCTTCATTACTTGATGTTGTATATATAACCCAAGGGTCCTGGTGTCCCCCCTTCATTACTTGATGTTGTATATATAACCCAAGGGTCTTGGTGTCCCCCTTCATTACTTGATGTTGTATATATAACCCAAGGGTCCTGGTGTCCCCCCTTCATTACTTGTTGTTGTATATATAACCCAAGGGTCTTGGTGTCCCCCCCTTCATTACTTGATGTTGTATATATAACCCAAGGGTCCTGGTGTCCCCCTTCATTACTTGATGTTGTATATATAACCCAAGGGTCCTGGTGTCCCCCCACCCTTCATTACTTGTTGTTGTATATATAACCCAAGGGTCCTGGTGTCCCCCCACCCTTCATTACTTGATGTTGTATATATAACCCAAGGGTCCTGGTGTCCCCCCCTTCATTACTTGTTGTTGTATATATAACCCAAGGGTCCTGGTGTCCCCCCTTCATTACTTGTTGTTGTATATATAACCCAAGGGTCCTGGTGTCCCCCCCCCCCCCTTCATTACTTGTTGTTGTATATATAACCCAAGGGTCTTGGTGTCCCCCCCTTCATTACTTGATGTTGTATATATAACCCAAGGGTCCTGGTGTCCCCCCCTTCATTACTTGATGTTGTATATATAACCCAAGGGTCTTGGTGTCCCCCCCTTCATTACTTGATGTTGTATATATAACCCAAGGGTCCTGGTGTCCCCCCACCCTTCATTACTTGTTGTTGTATATATAACCCAAGGGTCCTGGTGTCCCCCCACCCTTCATTACTTGATGTTGTATATATAACCCAAGGGTCCTGGTGTCCCCCCACCCTTCATTACTTGATGTTGTATATATAACCCAAGGGTCCTGGTGTCCCCCCCACCCTTCATTACTTGATGTTGTATATATAACCCAAGGGTCCTGGTGTCCCCCCCACCCTTCATTACTTGTTGTTGTATATATAACCCAAGGGTCTTGGTGTCCCCCCCCTTCATTACTTGATGTTGTATATATAACCCAAGGGTCCTGGTGTCCCCCCTTCATTACTTGATGTTGTATATATAACCCAAGGGTCCTGGTGTCCCCCCCACCCTTCATTACTTGATGTTGTATATATAACCCAAGGGTCCTGGTGTCCCCCCCACCCTTCATTACTTGTTGTTGTATATATAACCCAAGGGTCCTGGTGTCCCCCCCCTTCATTACTTGATGTTGTATATATAACCCAAGGGTCCTGGTGTCCCCCCCTTCATTACTTGATGTTGTATATATAACACAAGGGTCTTGGTGTCCCCCCTTCATTACTTGATGTTGTATATATAACCCAAGGGTCTTGGTGTCCCCCCCTTCATTACTTGATGTTGTATATATAACCCAAGGGTCCTGGTGTCCCCCCACCCTTCATTACTTGATGTTGTATATATAACCCAAGGGTCCTGGTGTCCCCCCTTCATTACTTGATGTTGTATATATAACCCAAGGGTCTTGGTGTCCCCCCCTTCATTACTTGATGTTGTATATATAACCCAAGGGTCCTGGTGTCCCCCCCACCCTTCATTACTTGATGTTGTATATATAACCCAAGGGTCCTGGTGTCCCCCCCTTCATTACTTGATGTTGTATATATAACCCAAGGGTCTTGGTGTCCCCCCCCTTCATTACTTGATGTTGTATATATAACCCAAGGGTCCTGGTGTCCCCCCTTCATTACTTGATGTTGTATATATAACCCAAGGGTCTTGGTGTCCCCCCCCTTCATTACTTGATGTTGTATATATAACCCAAGGGTCCTGGTGTCCCCCCCTTCATTACTTGATGTTGTATATATAACCCAAGGGTCTTGGTGTCCCCCTTCATTACTTGATGTTGTATATATAACCAAGGGTCTTGGTGTCCCCCCTTCATTACTTGATGTTGTATATATAACCCAAGGGTCTTGGTGTCCCCCCTTCATTACTTGATGTTGTATATATAACCCAAGGGTCTTGGTGTCCCCCCTTCATTACTTGATGTTGTATATATAACCCAAGGGTCTTGGTGTCCCCCCCCTTCATTACTTGATGTTGTATATATAACCCAAGGGTCCTGGTGTCCCCCCCCTTCATTACTTGATGTTGTATATATAACCCAAGGGTCTTGGTGTCCCCCCTTCATTACTTGATGTTGTATATATAACCCAAGGGTCTTGGTGTCCCCCCTTTCATTACTTGATGTTGTATATATAACCCAAGGGTCTTGGTGTCCCCCCCTTCATTACTTGATGTTGTATATATAACCCAAGGGTCTTGGTGTCCCCCCCTTCATTACTTGATGTTGTATATATAACCCAAGGGTCTTGGTGTCCCCCCCTTCATTACTTGATGTTGTATATATAACCCAAGGGTCTTGGTGTCCCCCCTTCATTACTTGATGTTGTATATATAACCCAAGGGTCTTGGTGTCCCCCCCTTCATTACTTGATGTTGTATATATAACCCAAGGGTCTTGGTGTCCCCCCCTTCATTACTTGATGTTGTATATATAACCCAAGGGTCTTGGTGTCCCCCCCTTCATTACTTGATGTTGTATATATAACCCAAGGGTCCTGGTGTCCCCCCCTTCATTACTTGATGTTGTATATATAACCCAAGGGTCTTGGTGTCCCCCCTTCATTACTTGATGTTGTATATATAACCCAAGGGTCCTGGTGTCCCCCCCTTCATTACTTGATGTTGTATATATAACCCAAGGGTCCTGGTGTCCCCCCCTTCATTACTTGATGTTGTATATATAACCCAAGGGTCCTGGTGTCCCCCCTTCATTACTTGATGTTGTATATATAACCCAAGGGTCCTGGTGTCCCCCCCACCCTTCATTACTTTATATTGTCTAGTTCTTTTTCCAAACAGTTTTCTGCATGTTTAAGTGATACTGAGCATGACTTCCATGCTCTGTGAACATTTCTCGATGAAAGTTGTTGCACATCATTTCAAACCAAGTAGGTTAGGATAGAAGAGGAATTTTGAAACCGCTAATGGAAAATATATGATGACTGGACAGTCAGATGGTGAGAGAGAGAGAGAGAGAGAGAGAGAGAGAGAGAGAGAGAGAGAGAGAGAGAGAGAGAGAGAGAGAGAGAGAGAGAGAGAGAGAGAGAGAGAGAGAGAGAGAGAGAGAGAGAGAGAGAGAGAGAGAGAGAGAGAGAGAGAGATTGAAGAGTGAGAGATATTAAAGAGAAACAGAGAGAGATTTGGATTGGGAATTATAAGATCCTGTTTTTGAAAAATGGAATCGGAAAGAGGAAATCTGTCTCTGGTTCATTTTGGCCGAGGCATCAAATAATTTTGGTCCAAACATTCTCTATCCCTTTTTTTTAACAGAACTATGGTGGTCCTTCATGGATTTTTCACTCGCAGGAAGTAATACACAAGGGGTCTGTGTAAACTGAATGACAAACCAATGTGTTGTTTGACAATAATACAATTAATGTAGTCACGTCTTCATGTATTGTTGGAGGGTGCCATAAGCTCTTTTTCTATTTTCGCTGCAGAGATGATTAACTTCTATCAAGCTCTCTCACTTACACATTTTAGTGAAACATAGCCATTAGGATAATATAAAGACAATGGTGTAACATAATGCTGTGTGTTAGATAATTATGGCACTGCATTGACACTTCTACGTACAGCTGTCACCCCCTGATCTGTTTCACCTGTCTTTGTGCTTGTCTCCACCCCCCTCCAGGTGTCACCCATCTTCCCCATTATCCCCAGTGTATTTATACCTGTGTTCTCCGTTCGTCTGTTGCCAGTTCATCTCGTCAAGCCTACCAGTGTGATTTTCGTACTCCTGTTTTCTTGAGCCCTGTTTTCTAGTTTTCTAGCTTTCTGCCTGCCCTGACCCTGACCCTGACCCTGACCCTGACACTGAGCCTGACCCTGACCCTGACATTGAGCCTGAGCCTGAGCCTGACCCTGACCCTGGCCCTGGCCCTGACCCTGACCCTGACCCTGACCCTGACCCTGAGCCTGAGCCTGGCCCTGACCCTGACCCTGACCCTGGCCCTGACCCTGGCACTGAGCCTGACCCTGGCCCTGACCCTGACCCTGAGCCTGAGCCTGGCCCTGACCCTGGCCCTGACCCTGGCCCTGACCCTGGCACTGAGCCTGACACTGACCCTGGCCCTGGCCCTGACCCTGGCCCTGACCCTGGCCCTGACCCTGACCCTGACCCTGAGCCTGACTGCCGTTCTGTACCGTTTGACACTGCCCTGGATTACTGACCTCTGCCTGCCTCGACCCTGAGCCTGCCTGCCCCTCTGTACCTTACGGACTCTGCCCTGGGCTACCGACCTCTGCCTGCCCTTGACCTTTCCTTTGCCTGCCCCCTGTTTATATAATAAACGTCCGTTATTCGAACTGTCTGCATCTGGGTATTTTTCTGAGCCGTGATACACCATGTACTTTGTTGGAGATGAAAGCAGCAGCGTTTAATTGAATTCTGTTCCATTTACTTTGTTGTAAATTCTTGTCAGATTGAGTTCTAATTGAATTGGCCTTTGCTTAGTTGAGCTCATGTAACCCTTTTCTACTAACACAGCATCCATTCATAAAGCTGCAAAGAGACGATCAGAGAGGACCCATTGAAAAGCTGAAAGGAGAGCGAGAGACAGGAGAGAGACAGAGAGAGAGAGAGAGAGACAGAGGGAGAGAGAGAGAGAGAGAGAGAGAGAGAGAGAGAAAGAGAGACAGAGGGAGAGAGGACCTGGGGAGAGGGGAGGAGAAAGAGCAATCCCCTTCGTTTCTCTCCCCAGCTCCTTTAAAAAACACATTTTTTTTCTTCACCTAAAGCAGAACCAGATGAGGTACCTCAGAACCAGGCCATCCCCTGAGGTAGAACTGTAGGAGTCCAAATGGCACCCTATTCCCTAAATAGTGTACTACTTTTGACCAGAGCTCTATGGTAGTGCACTATATAGGGGATAGGGTGCCATTTGGGACTCAGGCTTGGCCCACTCTACTGCCCCTCACAGAGAGGCTATGTGCTAATGAGAGAGCAGGGACACACACACACACACACACACACACACACACACACACACACACACACACACACACACACACACACACACACACACACACACACACCACCCTCAACTCACTGGTGCTGGTGGGAAATCCATCTCCTTGCTGTTTGCTTTCTAACTCATGTTATGTTATTTATCATGTGAATCACATGGCCAAAAGCTCAGTACTGTATAAGCGACAGGGGCCAGGGAGCGGCGATTTCACCCTGCACGATAGCTGGTACTCCCGTAGAGCAGAGAGAGAGAGAGAGAGAGAGAGAGAGTGTGAGGGAGGGAGGGAGGGAGTGAGATAGATAGAGAGAGAGAGAGAGAGAGAGAGAGAGAGAGAGAGAGAGAGAGAGAGAGAGAGACCTGGGCCAAGGGTTATAACGAGCCCACAAGTTAATTAAGTCTGATGCAGTCAATGTGCTCATGCAGTGATATATATTAGCTTTCCCTCTTAATAATAAAGGTTATGACGTGGGCGAGGGTAAACTGACATCTGATCAGAGTGTGGATGAGACCCAACACAATCACACTCACTCACAGGAAATAATGGTCTGGGTTGAGAATGTGGAACTGTTTCAACCAGAATCCGGCTCAAAGGACCAATGAGAGGTTACTCAGGGTCACTTGGACCAACTATAACCAGAACACAACTGAACCACAGGTTTCCTGTTTGTGTGAACACAACCAGTTCAGCTGGACAGTACTGTTTACAGGTGGGTAGGAACAGCTATTTAAGAGTTATCTGTTTTGCATTGGACGCGTCTCATTCCACCACAGTAACACTTCGGCATCTGCAGTGCAAGGTGACAGAGCTAGAGCGGTGTTTTTTTCAGATCATGAGACATCCTGAAAATCTCCCAAAATCGTCTGTAGCGCCCGAACGGTTTGGAAAGCTGAGACTCTCACGAACACGATGGTGTTTTCCGTTTTGCTCTACGACCCCCACAAGCATCTTGGGACTTGTCTGAAGTCGATACCGCCGATCTGCCAACTTCTGTCTGTAGCGTCCCAACAGTTTGGGCTATATGCTAATATGACCCCTCTGTCCAAAGGTTAAACTCTCACGAAGACGTACACGTCGGTTGTTTCGCCATTAGGACAGGCCTCACAAGACAAGACTTGTTTGAAGGTGTCCCCAGGTACCAGTCGAAACAATTAATGGAAGTATACAGTATATGGAGACAGTTTAGTGACAAAAATAAGTGGTTTAAAAGCAAAAGGTCTGAATACTTATGTAAATAAGGTATTTCTGTTTTTTATCTTTAATACATTTGCAAACATTTCTACAAAACTGTTTTCATTTTGTCATTATGGGGCATTGTGTGTAGATTGATGAGGAAAACAATTAATTGAGGCTGTAATGTGTTTGTATGGGCTATTAGCAGTAAGGCCAAATACATATTTTCATCAAATAATTGTTACAAAGATATATGTTTTATACTTCAAGGGGTCTTAAAATTCTAAATCAAATAGCAAAATGATCCTTGGTGTGACCTTCTTAAAACAATTCCATATAGCTTAGTAGAACATCCCCCTCCCCCGTCTTAGACAGGGGTTGGACTCTTATGGGTTAAGGACTGTTCTGTTCTGCTGTTGTTCCCTTGGTGATGCTCCAAGCCAGCTGGCCTGATTGTTCCCTTGGTGATGCTCCAAGCCAGCTGGCCTGGTTGTTCCCTTGGTGATGCTCCAAGCCAGCTGGCCTGATTGTTCCCTTGGTGATGCTCCAAGCCAGCTGGCCTGGTTGTTTTGAGTCGTTACGTTACATACTGTACAGAGCATGCTCTGAGATGCAGGTGCTGTGTGTGACTACATTCTTTCGCCCATTCTCTTTTCCAATGAATATGGCGCTGTCATGACGCTTCCCATTACTGTGTTACACAACTCTTTCCACTCTGGGGTTTGAGAACTGGGATGTTTGAGCTCTCTCTCTCTCGCTCTCTCTCTCTCTCGCTCTCTCTCTCTCTCTCTCTCTCTCTCTCTCTCTCTCTCTCTCTCTCTCTCTCTCTCTCTCTCTCTCTCTCTCTCTCTCTCTCTCTCTCTCTCTCTCTCTCTCTCTCTCTCTCTCTCTCTGTCTCTCTCTCTCTCTCTCTCTCTCTCTCTGTCTCTCTGTCTCTCTCTCTCTCTCTCTCTCTCTCTCTCTCTCTCTCTCTCTCTCTGCTCTCTCTCTCTCTCTCTCTCTCTGTCTCTCTCTCTCTCTCTCTCTCTCTCTCTGCTCTCTCTCTCTCTCTCTCTCTCTCTCTCTCTCTCTCTCTCTCTCTCTCTCTCTGTCTCTCTCTCTCTCTCTCTCTCTCTGTCTCTCTCTCTCTCTCTCTCTCTCTCTCTCTCTCTCTCTCTCTCTCTCTCTCTCTCTCTCTCTCTCTCTCTCTCTCTCTGTCTCTCTCTCTCTCTCTCTCTCTCTCTCTCTCTCTCTCTCTCTCTCTCTCTCCTCTCTCTCTCTCTGTCTCTCTCTCTCTCTCTCTCTCTCTCTCTCTCTCTCTCTCTCTCTCTCTCTCTCTCTCTCTCTCTCTCTCTCTCTCTCTCTCTCTCTCTCTCTCTCTCTCTCTCTCTCTCTCTCTCTGCTCTCTCTCTCTCTCTCTCTCTCTCTCTCGTCTCTCTCTCTCTCTCTCTCTCTCTCTCTCTCTCTCTCTCTCTCTCTCTCTCTCTCTCTCTCTCTCTCTCTCTCTCTCTCTCTCTCTCTCTCTCTCTCTCTCTCTCTCTCTCTCTCTCTCTCTCTCTCTCTCTCTCTCACCATCTGTTCATGTGCTCAGGGAAACCTTTCAAACCTTGCTGCATTTTACGTGTCACCTAAATCCTCATCGGAAGAGCTGGACTTCTTAGAAACATAGAAAGCCAAACTTAGATCTGGACCTAAACTCACTAAAGCTATGGGTTCCTCGTTCAGTAGCTGGAGGGTTGGGGTGTGTGTGTGTGTGTGTGTGTGTGTGTGAGAGATGTGGTCAGATTGCTGCCCGAAAGGAGCAAAGAGTTATCATAATCTCACAGAGCTGAGTAGCAGAACTCTGTACTGATCTCTGTACTGAACTCTGTACTGATCTATGTACTGATCTCTGTACTGATCTCTGTACTGAACTCTGTACTGATCTATGTACTGATCTCTGTACTGATCTCTGTACTGAACTCTGTACTGAACTATGTACTGAACTCTGTACTGATCTCTGTACTGATCTCTGTACTGAACTCTGTACTGATCTCTGTACTGAACTCTGTACTGATCTATGTACTGATCTCTGTACTGATCTCTGTACTGAACTCTGTACTGAACTATGTACTGAACTCTGTACTGATCTCTGTACTGATCTCTGTACTGAACTCTGTACTGATCTCTGTACTGAACTCTGTACTGATCTCTGTACTGATCTCTGTACTGAACTCTGTACTGAACTCTGTACTGATCTCTGTACTGAACTCTGTACTGAACTCTGTACTGATCTCTGTACTGAACTCTGTACTGAACTCTGTACTGATCTCTGTACTGATCTCTGTACTGATCTCTGTACTGATCTCTGTACTGATCTCTGTACTGATCTCTGTACTGAACTCTGTACTGATCTCTGTACTGAACTCTGTACTGATCTATGTACTGATCTCTGTACTGATCTCTGTACTGATCTCTGTACTGAACTCTGTACTGAACTCTGTACTGATCTCTGTACTGAACTCTGTACTGAACTCTGTACTGATCTCTGTACTGAACTCTGTACTGATCTATGTACTGATCTCTGTACTGATCTATGTACTGATCTCTGTACTGATCTCTGTACTGATCTATGTACTGATCTCTGTACTGAACTCTGTACTGAACTATGTACTGAACTCTGTACTGATCTCTGTACTGAACTCTGTACTGATCTATGTACTGAACTCTGTACTGATCTATGTACTGATCTCTGTACTGAACTCTGTACTGAACTCTGTACTGATCTATGTACTGATCTCTGTACTGATCTCTGTACTGATCTATGTACTGATCTCTGTACTGATCTCTGTACTGATCTATGTACTGATCTCTGTACTGAACTCTGTACTGAACTATGTACTGATCTCTGTACTGAACTCTGTACTGAACTCTGTACTGATCTATGTACTGATCTCTGTACTGATCTCTGTACTGATCTATGTACTGATCTCTGTACTGATCTATGTACTGATCTCTGTACTGAACTCTGTACTGAACTCTGTACTGATCTATGTACTGATCTCTGTACTGATCTCTGTACTGATCTATGTACTGATCTCTGTACTGATCTCTGTACTGATCTATGTACTGATCTCTGTACTGATCTCTGTACTGATCTATGTACTGATCTCTGTACTGATCTCTGTACTGATCTATGTACTGATCTCTGTACTGATCTCTGTACTGATCTATGTACTGATCTCTGTACTGAACTCTGTACTGAACTATGTACTGAACTCTGTACTGATCTCTGTACTGAACTCTGTACTGATCTATGTACTGATCTCTGTACTGAACTCTGTACTGAACTCTGTACTGATCTATGTACTGATCTCTGTACTGATCTCTGTACTGATCTATGTACTGATCTCTGTACTGATCTCTGTACTGATCTATGTACTGATCTCTGTACTGAACTCTGTACTGATCTATGTACTGATCTCTGTACTGAACTCTGTACTGAACTCTGTACTGATCTATGTACTGATCTCTGTACTGATCTCTGTACTGATCTCTGTACTGATCTCTGTACTGATCTCTGTACTGAACTCTGTACTGAACTGTGTACTGATCTCTGTACTGAACTCTGTACTGATCTATGTACTGATCTCTGTACTGATCTCTGTACTGAACTCTGTACTGATCTCTGTACTGATCTCTGTACTGATCTCTGTACTGATCTCTGTACTGATCTCTGTACTGATCTCTGTACTGAACTCTGTACTGAACTCTGTACTGATCTCTGTACTGATCTCTGTACTGAACTCTGTACTGATCTCTGTACTGATCTCTGTACTGATCTCTGTACTGATCTCTGTACTGATCTCTGTACTGATCTCTGTACTGCTACCGACCGCTGGAAAATAAGGGAGGTATTATTTTATTTTTACTTCTTTTTTTCTCTCTCTCTATTTTCTTTTCTTTTCCAAGGAAAGTGTGTGAACAAAGGACCCATACACTCATCAAGCTGCAATCTGATCTGACCAGGCAGCTTCTGAAGTTCATAAATGTGTTTTCCAGTTTCAGGGGGAAAATAAAAGGGTGTGTAGATGTGGGAGGGGAGGAGGGGGGAGGGGGGAGGAGTTGTTTTTTTTGCCTCCTGGATTATTTTGGTTTAGTATTAAAATGGAGGAAAGGAACAGGAGAGTTGTGGGAGAGGAGAGAAGTTGGTTTCAGGGACTAGCTGTCTTTTGATAAAAGGGTTCTATTTGGCATTCTATGGGGTTCTATTTGACATTCTATGGGGTTCTATTTGGCATTCTATGGGGTTCTATTTGGCATTCTATGGGGTTCTGTTTTATGGTAAAGTTCAAGACCAACCACGCATGCATTGAGCATGGCTACTCTTCAACAGCGGTTAGCCTGTTTTCATCTTATGGGACCCAACAGCGCTGGAGCTGTCTGGAAAGCCATTTAACAACATCACATTCTCAGCTGTCTGCAAAGACATTGAACACCATCATGCCCTCACCTCATGAGACCCAGCCGACTGGCCTTTGTGTCTTTGAGTCATCATGACTCCTCTCTCTGATAGGCTCTGACCGGGAGTGATAGCACAGCCCCATAGAGACCACATTCTCTCTGATCACTTGTCAGTACACATTAGCCCCATTCACCGCTAATGCTATGGGCAATTCCCATTCACCGATAATGCTATGGGCTATTCTCATTAGCTAAAACCATCTGTGTCCCAAATAGCACCCTATTCCCTATATAGTCCCCATAGGACTCTGGTCAAAAGTAGTGCACTAAATAGGGAATAGGGTGCTATTTGGGATGTAACCTTAATCCATTATCGTTAACGCTCCTGTCATTACAACCTGGCTAAACGGTTCCCTGAACAGTTCACTGAACGGTTCCCTAAGCAGTTCCCTGAACGGTTCACTAAACGGTATCCTGAACGATTCCCTGAACGGTTCCCTGTGCGATTCCCTGAACGGTTCCCTAAACAGTTCCCTGAACGGTTCACTAAACGGTTCCCTGAACGATTCCCTGAACGGTTCCCTGTGCGATTCCCTGAACGGTTCCCTAAACAGTTCCCTGAACGGTTCACTAAACGGTTCCCTGAACGATTCCCTGAATGGTTCCCTGTGCGATTCCCTGAATGGTTCCATAAGCAGTTCCCTGAACGGTTCACTAAACGGTTCCCTGAATTACAATGTTCAATTGCTTCATAGCTAGCCCCTTGACTGTCACATTTACCATTGGAGGAAGTGTTGAACGGTTTCTCCTCCTTGAAACACAACCACCTGTTTAGTCATCGCTTTCTCAAGGCTAGATAACATTCCTCCTCGCTATGGCTGAGCAGGCGCTAGGGTGGAGAGAGATGACAGGGGAGCCTATAAGAAAGAGGAGGGATGGAGGGATGGTAGTCTTAAGGTATCAACATGCTTCAGTTCTGCTGAAGCCTAGCCGAACTCGGCTAGCCGAACCGAACAAGTTCGCATACCCCCTTAACATACCTTCGCTTGAAAGACAAGAAAAATTGAAAAAAAAAAGAAGAAAAAAGCGCCAATAGTACCGTTTGTCCATTTTGAGATGCCGTAGCCAGTATACGCTTCCTCAAAAAAGTCTGAATGAATCTAAAATAACTGAAGAAATTTGTGCGACTAAGAGAAGATCTTAGACGGACAATTTTACATCTAACTAAGACGTTTGGTTCAGTATTTCTCAATGGACATTTTTGCATGAAAACTAGTTGTCTCTCATTGAATGACAACAAAGACTTTATTGAAGAATCCCTACTGGTGACCAATCACCAACAAAGAGGCATAGACTTCACCTCCGAACTTCGGCTTGCCGTCATAATACAGTGCATTGGGAAAGTATTCAGACCCCTTGACTTTTTCCACATTTTGTTACGTTACAGCCTTATTCTAAAATTGAATAAATACATATTTTTTCTCATCAATCTACACACAATACACAATAATGACAAAGCAAAAACAAGTTTTTAGAAATGTTTGCAAAGTTATTACAAATAATAAACAGAAATACCTTATTTACATAAGTATTCAGACCCTTTGCTATGAGACTCGAAATTGAGCTCAGGTGCATCCTGTTTCCATTGATCATCCTTTAAATGTGGTAAATTCAATTGATTGGACATGATTTAGAAAGGCACACACCTGTCTATATAAGGTCCCATAGTTGACAGTGCATGTCAGAGCAAAAACCAAGCCATGAGGTCGAAGGAATTGTCCATAGAGCTCCGAGACAGGATTGTGTCGAGGCACAGATCTGGGGAAGGGTACCCAAACATTTTTGCAGCATTGAAGGTCCCCAAGAACACAGTGGCCTCCATTATTCTTAAATGGAAGAAGTTTGGAACCCCAAAGACTCTTCCTAGAGCTGACCGCCCGGCCAAACTGAGCAATTGGGGGAGAAGGACCTTGGTCAGGGAGGTGACCAAGAACCTGATGGTCACTCTGACAGAGCTCCAGAGTTCCTCTGTGTAGATGGGAAAACCTTCCAGAAAGACAACCATCTCTGCAGCACTCCACCAATCAGGCCTTTATGGTAGAGTGGCCAGATGGAAGCCACTCCTCAGTAAAAGGCACATGAAGGCCCGCTTGGAGTTTGCCAAAAGGCACCTAAAGATGCTGAGACCATTAGAAACAAGATTCTCTGGTCTGATGAAACCAAGATTGAACTCTTTGACCTGAATGCCAAGCGTCACGTCTAGAGGGAACCTGGCACCATCCCTACGGTGAAGCATGGTGGTGACAGCATTATGCTGTGGGGATGTTTTTTAGTGGCAGGGACTGGGAGACTAGTCAGGATCGAGGGAAAGATGAACGGAGCAAAGTACAGAGAGATCCTTGATGAAAACCTGCTCCAGAGAGCTCAGGGCCTCAGACTGGGGCGAAGATTCTCCTTCCAACAGGACAACAACCCTAAGCACACAGCCAAGACAACGCAGGAGTGGCTTCGGGACAAGTCTCTGAATGTCCTTGAGTGGCCCAGCCAGAGCCCGGACTTGAACCCGATGGAACATCTCTGGAGGGACATGAAAATAGCTGTGCAGCGACACTCCCCATCTAACCTGACAGAGCTTGAGAGGATCTGCAGAGAAGAATGGAAGAAACTCCCCAAATACAGTTGTGCCAAGCTTGTAGCGTCATACCCAAGAAGACTCAAGGCTGTAATCGCTGCCAAAGGTGCTTCAACAAAGTACTGAGTAAAGGGTCTGAATTCTGAAAATGTAAATTTATTATTTCAGTTGTATTTTTTTTGTACATTTGCAACAATTTCTAAAAACCAGTTTTTGCTTTGTCATTATGGGATATTGTGTGTAGTTTGATGAGGGGGAAAAAAAACAATTTAATCTATTTTAGAAAAAGGCTGTAACGTAACAAAATGTGGAAAAAGTCAAGGGGTCTGAATACTTTCCGAATGCACTGAATATGCACAAACTCTTCCCAACTGTTTCGTCTGGGAAGCATGCGGACGCCTTTACTGTTGACTTGGGGAATAACTATCTATACTTCTAGCTGCTGTCATGTCACCACTCTCTCTCCTCTTTATGTATTAGTCTCTCTCTCTCTCTCTCTCTCTCTCTCTCTCTCCTCTCTCTCTCTCTCTCTCTCTCTCTCGCTCTCTCCTCTTTTTCCAGTAGTTCCACCGAGCCTTGTGCTGTAAAAGAGCCACAAAACAATCAGAGACAGAGAGGGGAGGGGGGAGAGGGAGAGAGAGAGAGAGGGAGAGAGAGAGGGGGAGAGAGAGGGGAGAGAGAGATGAGGGGGAGAGAGAGAGAGGGGGAGAGAGAGGGGAGAGAGAGATGAGGGGGAGAGAGAGAAGGGGAGAGAGGGGGGAGAGAGAGAGGGGGAGAGATGGGGGAGAGAGAGAGGGGGAGAGAGAGAGGGAGAGAGAGGGGGAAGAGAGAGAGGGAGAGAGAGAGGGGGAGAGAGAGGGAGAAGAAATAGGGGGAGTAATGAACGAGTGCAGTGTGTGGGAGCACAAATGTAACGTGCTGTTTGGAGGGTTCGGACAGTGGAATGTCAACTATAATGAATGTTAAGACAGTGGCAGCACACAGGAGCTATGTAGACAGGGGCGGTGTGTTCAATAGGGCGATATGGGCGACGCACTGCCAAACGGGAAAAGGAAGGGATTTTTTTTCTAATCAATTATATCACGGCAACAGTAGTTATCAGTGTTGTAATCTAGACGTCTGATCTGCCACAGTGCCACACTGCCACTAAATGTCCAATCAGGCTAAAGTCGTGCTTCAAATGGCTCCCCCCCCTTTTGGGGCGATTTCAGTCAGGTTGAAAATCGCCCAGAAGTCTGTCATAGACTCCCATGTAAAATCTATTTTTTTTCAAATTTCAGAGCTTTCAATACAATCTCTATGGGTGTCTGAGGGCTTGCACTTACGCGCTTTCGTCATACGTAACGTAACCATGAACGTAACTAAGAAAAGAGCGGGTAGCCTCATCAATCAATTCACGTACTACTATCAAGATGGCTATAGCGTTCAGTGCAACTCGATTGTGTCTTTGAAAGAAGTTCCTTTTTGTCGGCGAACAAATTAAGATAAATTGGCAACGAAACAATTAGGACCTCCCAGACCAAATTTAATAATTCAACAGGTTTCTACTAAAGGCGGAAAGTCCTACACCCGAGGATTTTCCAAAAATTGGTACGAACGAAAAAAGACATTGCCACTCAACTGGATGAGGGATACAGGCTAGCTGTCCGCCGCCACAACGATGAGGTTAGTGTTGATAATCACAAGTTTACTGGAGAACTGAGACCAAGTAGAGACTTTGGACAGGGTGGATATGGTATAATAAAGGCAGTTTATTCAGAGGTAAAGATATCTGGAATCGCGTGCACGGACCCGTTCGTCAAACTCTTAGGGAGCTATACATTAAGCCCCATTACTTACCATATCAGATAAGAGAAATTGCTGCAGCTACATATATTTTACATCCTGGCCCTACATAGTTCACTATTTGCATCACTTACCAAAATATTACATGTGGTCATATATGCTTGGAAAGTGGAGATGCCATAGAACGTCAAAAAAGTAAACATTGCTGGAGACACATTGCCGTTTTGGAGAAGACATCGCGTTTGCTAGCGAAGAGATTTGTTGTGGCAAATGAACTTGGGCTGGGAATTGCCAGGAACCTCACGATAAGATATATGCATTGCGTAGTCTCATGATTCTATACGTATTGCGATTCGATACTGTGATTTTATTGCGCACCATATGTCTGTTGCAGAGGGATCAGAAAGCCATGAGAACGAGTTTTGATCAGTCATGGAAATAAAAGTGCTGAAAACAAATTGGCTCCCAATGTGAAAAGATTGAGAACAAGCTATGAAGGAACAATAATGGTGTTTTGGTGCAGGTACAGCCAACTAGCGCTAAAATATTGCGATATTGTCAATACAGTATATCGTAAAGTATCACTATGTAACTCGATTTCTTTCACCCCAATCCCTCAAATTAACGGTAAATAACTGAATTGTTTGCCCCACATTTAGCTAAGATGATTAGCTAGCCAGCTAAAATGTTTTATTTAGTTAGCAGTCGCATCTACAATAGTTTACTGTCAATAACATGTCTCCAAAAATGACGTGGTGTCTCCAATTGTGTTGACATTTTACAATTGCGATGCGCATCCATGAGTATCCACTTTCTGTAGCTCAGCTGGTAGAGCACTGCGCTTGTAACGCCAAGGTAGTGGGTTCGATCCCCGGGACCACCCATACACAAAAATGTATGCACGCATGACTGTAAATCGCTTTGGATAAAAGCGTCTGCTAAATGGCTTATTATTATTATTATTATTATTATCTGAAGAGAGCCCCGAAACATTGTGTGCAGACATTTTATGCAATAAATGAAGTAGGTTGAATCTAGTAGTTCTGATCTTCTGATTGGTCCTGATGAGTTGGGCGAGGTCCCCTCCAGGCTAGTGTCACTGTTGCATTGGCTCTGAGTCGGGTTCTCTGTCTTCAAATGTTCAGCCTAAGAGAGGGGATTTTTGTGTGTGTGTGTGTGTGTGTGTGTGTGTGTTTAACAGTGATGATGATGTGTGTGTGTGTGTGTGTGTGTGTGTGTGTGTGTGTGTGTTTAACAGTGATGATGTGTGTGTTTGTGTGTGTGTGTGTCCTCAGAGCAAGAACTCGTGAGTTGGAAGAACTGAGAGGCCTATGGCGTGGGTGTTGTCCTTGGCCACCTGCTGACAAGGCTGACAAGATAGGACCCTTTTGTCCATTGTTATTGGATAGGAACAGAACTTATAACCAGCTCCTGACCTAAATAGATCTTAGCACAACATTTTACTCAACATATCATATTCCATATTCACTATAACAAATATATTTACTACGACATTAGCAAGAACCGCCACATCCTCAGCCGGCTAATCCAGTGTGTGAAGTTTTGCGGAGTGTTTGAGTTAGCTTTGCGAGGCAAAGATGAAACTGAGGGCTCCACCAACCCTGGTAAGCCAACACTTTTGAGATCAGTCAATAAATGCTTCTGGTATTGACTTATATGCTGCCCCTGTCTTCATGTTGTTGCTGGACATATCTTTTTTAAAATGTGTGTAGGTCACCTAAATCATCAGAAAAATTGCCCCCCCTGAGAATTTTTTCAGGAGCCGCCACTGTATGTAGAACATGTCTATTCTCTAGAAGGAGCTATGTAGAACATGTAAATTATTTATTCTCTAGAGGCAACCACCATCTCAATTAGTTCATGTGATAGACAGGAATTTATAGACAAAGGTGAGACATTACTAATCAATGATGAACATCCAACTATCATTCTTGCACTGGAAGCCTGCTTTTGGAATTTATTTTATTAAAAGAGGGTCCTCCATCCTCTCTCCTCAGTCCTCTCTCCTCAGTCCTCTCTCCTCCGTGACCCGGACACCAATAAGTTGTCGAGGTGTGTGTGTCAATTCGTTAGGCAAACGGAAACGTGTCCTCCCCTCCTCGATGGCCACCTTTCATCAAGGATACTCACAGCGGAAGAGTTTTGAAATTTGCCACACCCCCTTTGAATGTTTTGTCAGAGAAAAAACACGCACACGTTTAAAAACAATATTCGTAGCTAATTATTGAAAATTAAATACAGAAATATCTTATTTACATAAGTATTCACACACCTAAATCAATACATGTTAGAATCACCTTTGGCATTGATTACAGCTGTGAGTCTTTCTGGGTAAGTCTCTAAGAGCTTTCCACACCTGGATTATACAATATTTGGCCATTATTCTTTTCAGAATTCTTCAAGCTCTGTCAAATTGGTTGTTGATCATTGCTAGACAACCATTTTCAGGTCTTGCCATAGATTTACAAGTAGATTTAAGTCAAAACTGTAACTAGGCCACTCAGGAACATTCACTGTCTTCTTGGTGAGCAACTCCAGTGTATATTTGGCCTTGTGTTTTAGGTTCCTGTCCTGCTGAAAGGTGAATTCATCTCCAAGTGTCTGGTTGAAAGCAGACTGAACCAGGTTTTCCTCTAGGATTTAGCCTGTGCTTAGCTGCATTCCACTTATTTTTTATCCTGAAAAACTCCCCAGTGCTTAACGATTACAAGCACACCCATAACATGACGCAGCCACCACTATGCTTGGAAATATGGAGAGTGGTACTCAGTAATGTGTTCTATTGGATTTGACCCAAACACAATACTTTGTATTCAGGAGAAAAAGCTTAATTGCTTTGCCACATTTTTTTTACATTATTACGTTAGTGCCTTTTCTTGGACCTGGAGCGAATAAGATGGCGGCCTCGCGACTAGCTCTTAGGAAACTTTGCAGTATTTTGTTTTTTTATGTATTATTTTTTACATTATTAGCTCAGAAAGTGTTTTGTATCATTACGTACAGCCGGGGAAAACTATTGGATATCAGAGTGGCGGTAACTCACCAGCATTCCCGAACAGGAATACGACTTTCCCGAAGCAGATCCTTTGTTTGCTCTCCCCAGGGCAACTGAACTGATTCCAGCGGCTGACTCAAAACATTTCCTGGCGGAGGAGAGGCACTCGGACCGGCCTGCTGGTTCGATTTAGGAGGCGCGCACATCACCCACCGCTTCCAAGTATACTACTCGCTACTGTTCAGTCTTCGGTTAACAAGATAGACAAACTCCGGGCAAGGATTTCTTTACAGAGAGACATCAGGGCCTGCAACATACTTTGTTTAACGGAAACATTCTGTTGAAATCGGTCCAACTAGAGGGGTTCTCAGTTCATCGCGCAGACAGGAATAAATATCTATCCGGGAAGCAGAAGGGCGGAAGTGTGTGTTTCATGATTAACGACTCATGGTGTAATTGTAGTAACATACAGGAACTCGAGTCATTTTGTTCACCCGACCTAGAATACCTCACAATCAAATGCCGACCGTATTATCTCCCAAGAGAATTATCTTTGGTTATAGTCACGGCCGTGTATATCCCCCCTCAAGCCGATACCACGACGGCCCTCAAAGAACTTCACTGGACCTTATGCAAACTGGAAACCACATATCCTGAGGCTGCATTTATTGTAGCCGGGGATTTTAACAAAGCAAATTTGAGGACTAGGCTCAGGAGGTTGAAGAAATTTGGCTTATCACCTAAAACCCTCACAAACTTTTACAGATGCACAATTGAGAGCATCCTGTCGGGCTGTATCACCGCCTGGTACGGCAACTGCACCGCCCGCAACCGCAGGGCTCTCCACAGGGTGGTGCGGTCTGCCGAACGCATTACCGGGGGCAAACTACCCGCCCTCCAAGACACATACAGCACCCGATGTCACAGGAAGGCCAGAAAGATCATCAAGGACACCCGAGCCACTGCCTGTTCACCCCGCTATCATCCAGAAGGCGAGGTCAAGTACAGGTACATCAAAGCTGGGACCGAGAGAATGAAAAACAGCTTCTATCTCAAGGCCATCAGACTGTTAAATAGCCATCACTAGCACATTAGAGGCTGCTGCTGCCTATTGAAATCACTGGCCACTTTAAGAAATGGAACACTAGTCACTTTAATAATGTTTACATATCTTGCACTACTCATCTCATATGTATATACTGCATTCTATTCTATAATATTCTTCTGTATCTTAGTCCATGCCGCTCTGTCATTGCTTGTCCATATATGTATATTTTCTTAAATTCCATTCCTCACTAGTTTTGTGTGTATTTGTGTGTTGTGAAATTGCTAGATATTACTTGTTAGATATTACTGCACTGTCGGAGCTAGAAGCACAAGCATTTCGCTACACCCGCTATAACATCTGCTAAACACGTGTATGTGATTTGATTTGATTTTGTTGCAAACAGTATGCATGTTTTGGATATTTTTTATTTTTTTCAGGTTTCCTTCTTTTCACTCTGTCAGATTAGTATTGTGGAATTACTACAATGTTGTTGATCGATCCTCAGTTTTCTCCTTTCACAGCCATTAAACTCTGTAACTGTTCGGCCTCATGGTGAAATCCCTGAGCTGTTTCGTTACTCTTCAGCAACTGAGTTAGGAACGATGCCTGTATCTTTGTAGTGACTAGGTGTATTGACACACCATCCAAAGTCTCATTAATAACTTCACCATGATGAAAGGGATATTCAATGTCTGCTTTTAATTCTTCTCCCATCTACCAATAGGAGCCCTTCTTTGGACAACACTACAGCTTACTGCTATAGGGGACAACACTACATTGGAAAACCTCCCTGGTCTTTGTGGTTGAATCCGTGTTTGAAATTCGCTGCTCGACTGAGGGACCTTACAGATAATTGTATGTCTGAGGTACAGAGATGAGGTAGTCATTCAAAAATCATGTTAAACACTAGTATTGCACACAGAGTGAGTCCATGCAACTTATTATGTGACTTGTTAAGCACATTTTTACTCCCGAACGTATTTAGGCTTGCCATAACAAAGGGGTTGAATACTTATTGACTCAAGACATTTCAGCTTTTCATTTTTTATTAAATTTGTAAAAACTTCGAAAAAATATAATTCCACTTTGACATTATCAGGTATTGTGTGTAGGCCAGTGACACAAAATCTGAATGTAATCCATTTTCTATTCAAGCTGTAGGGGTGTGAATACTTTTTGAATGCACTGTAATTTGTTTTGATCGCTTTACACATTTATTTTGGGATCTACCCCTGTAAACGTCATTTATTTTGGGATCCACCCCTGTAAACGTCATTTATTTTGGGATCCACCCCCTGTAAACGTCATTTATTTTGGGATCCACCCCTGTAAATGTCATTTATTTTGGGATCCACCCCTGTAAACGTCATTTATTTTGGGATCCACCCCTGTAAACGTAATTTATTTTGGGATCCACCCCTGTAAACGTCATTTATTTTGGGATCCACCCCCTGTAAACGTCATTTATTTTGGCATCCACCCCTGTAAATGTCATTTATTTTGGGATCTACCCCTGTAAATGTCATTTATTTTGGGATCTACCCCTGTAAATGTCATTTATTTTGGGATCTACCCCTGTAAATGTCATTTATTTTGGCATCCACCCCTGTAAATGTCATTTATTTTGGGATCTACCCCTGTAAACGTCATTTATTTTGGGATC
The DNA here is from genome assembly GCF_020615455.1 of Coregonus clupeaformis. Lineage (NCBI taxonomy): Eukaryota > Metazoa > Chordata > Actinopteri > Salmoniformes > Salmonidae > Coregonus > Coregonus clupeaformis. The sequence continues at coordinate 41,218,937 of NC_059227.1, read as the reverse complement.
CACCCCTGTAAATGTCATTTATTTTGGGATCCACCCCTGTAAACGTCATTTATTTTGGCATCCACCCCTGTAAACGTAATTTATTTTGGGATCCACCCCTGTAAACGTCATTTATTTTGGGATCCACCCCCTGTAAACGTCATTTATTTTGGGATCCACCCCCTGTAAACGTCATTAGCCTAATGTTGGGCGAGTGGAGAAGGACCATCTCATTTCAAGCGAGAGCATTTCCGTCCACGTTCACTCTCCCTGTTGACTCTCCTCGATTAACTTTTAAGTTTTTTTTTCAAAAAGAGGCGAGAGAGGACGAGGGAGAGAGGACGCATGAGGTGAGCAAATCTAATTGATAAAAGGCCCTTGTCAGCTGGTAGGAGCAAGGGGTGATGGGTTAGACTATAGGAGGGCAGGGCGAGGTTACCAGGAAGCGGCTGAGACTCTCTTCTCATAATGCATAGAGATAGTTAAGAGGACCCAACATTGTATCTGTCACATTATGTGAGAGCGTGGGCATCTCCATTGAGGCCATCTCCATTTTGAAGTAGTCAATGTTCTTCTTCTACTACTGATCCCTTCTGACAACCTGGATGGAATTATTTGAACCGCCCTTAACTCATAGCAAATCCCACCCAGTTGATTACTTCACAATGGTGAAAGTCCTCCGTTGCGTTTCCCATTGCTGAAACTGGATCTGGGGGGCACTAGAGTCCTCGATCTACCTCTGTGTAGTAATGTGACTGTTGCATTGTGGGTGGTGACCTCTAGGCACTTTAGCAAACCCAAACACGGCTTCTGATTTGGTCTGGTGCCGAGGCTTCGGTTCAAGGGAGATAATGGACTCTATTGCCACTGCTTTCGGCTTTGCGATGTCAAGAGCAGCAAAACAGAAGAGGATCAACCGGTGCCGGCTATCATGACTGATTTCACCTTCATCTTACTCAAATAGCAAAACAACTGGTTTAGAAACATCCACCATGACTACCCAGTGTGGCCTCTAAATCATCAGCAGAATTCATGTGACGAGGACCATAGTTTAATATAAAAGGGTTTCTAGGGGCAATAGACAGATACACATCAACATTACATCAATCACCACGACAACACGCTGCATAACAGAGAATATCTGCCAATTGAAAGAAGAAAAAAAAAAATCATAATTAAGAGTTTTTCAGATCTATGTTATTTTCCAGCATGTTGTGTTTGGGTCCGATTTGTTTTTGAAAATTCTAACATGTCAAGAAAGTCTCGAAAGAGAGCAGCGGTGGTAGTAGCCACAATATCATATCCTCCTCCATCCGTAAAAGTCCTTCTTCCTTCCACTCCGTTTGCGTTTGGAAGCAAACAAAAAATGGTCACTGCTGTGTCGGGCCAAAAAATGAAAAGAAGCTTGGCTTCTATCTCTCCTGCTCACATTACTTTCCATTGCAAATCCTGCAGGCATTCTCTTCTCTCTCTCTCTCCGTCTCATAGTCTGTCCTTTTTCCTTCCCCTCTGCCTGACTGCAGTTATGTCTTTGGATACGGCGGCTAGTCTGTCCTTTCTCCTTTGTGTTATGAATAATGCCCACTGTTTGTAGGAAGGGAAGGAAACCCAGTTTGAAAAATTGAAAATGAAACTACATGGCATCTCTAAACTGAACAAATCAAAAACGAAGATTAGAAGTTAGGATCCCAAAGTCTAACATACTATGTCCTCCTCACACAAGGATAGGGTCCTTCAGTTCAAGTGGTGTTAAGATCTAGGCCACGTGGCAGGCAACATAGTCCGAACACAAATAACATGGATGGTGGTAGTCTCGTCTTCCACAGCTAGGCAGGCTGGCTGGCTCCGGTGCCCCAATACAGGTCACCTCCGTGGGCCAGCGCCCCTACCCTACTCCCTGGCTTTGGCCTACTCCCGGCCTCCTCAGCTGCACTTGCAGGACTTGACGATCATGTTGGATAGCTGCTCTACTTTGGGGGTGCGTCCAGAGTAGTAGAGGATGGTAAGGGGCTCCAGGTCCTGGGGAACGCAGCAGGGAGACGCCGAGGCCTCTGGGTTCAGAGTGTTATACAGGCTCAGCAGCTGTGGAGGGAAAGAGATGGTGTTGCTGATGTGGAAGCTGAAATGGTAAAACATTTTGCAACTTGTCCTGCCAACTACAGAAATAAGTAAAGACACGAGCTCTAATAAGCGGTCTTGGCCGATCAGAATCGTAGTTATTATTGATTTCTGTGTATGGTGTTATTGATCATATTGCTGAATCTAATTTAACAGACGCTATTGAGTAGCAAAGGGACTTCTGCTTCCTGCCCTGCCAGCCTGGACGTTTTAGTCATTATGACCACGGTGTAAATCACCTGTGTCCCACTGGGGTAGACGTCAATTCAACATCTATTCCACATAGGTTCAAAGTAATTTCATTGAAATAACGTGGAAACAACGTTGATTCAACCAGTGTGTGCCCAGTGTGGTGTGTGTGTGGTGTCAGATTGCCCTCACCTGTGTGTGTGTGGTGTCAGATTGCCCTCACCTGTGTGTGTGTGGTGTCAGATTGCCCTCACCTGTGTGTGTGTGTGTGGTGTCAGATTGCCCTCACCTGTGTGTGTGTGTGTGGTGTCAGATTGCCCTCACCTGTGTGTGTGGTGTCAGATTGCCCTCATCAGTGTGTGGGGTGTCAGATTGCCCTCACCTGTGTGTGTGGTGTCAGATTGCCCTCATCAGTGTGTGGGGTGTCAGATTGCCCTCACCTGTGTGTGTGTGGTGTCAGATTGCCCTCACCTGTGTGTGTGTGGTGTCAGATTGCCCTCACCTGTGTGTGTGTGGTATCGGAGCTCCTCAGGTAGGGGCAGGGTCCAGAGCAGTAGTTAGCGAAGTATCCTTTGGGCTCGTGGATCCACTTCCAGTCCAGGTCCCGACGGAAGTCAATGTAGAGACGACGAACACAGCAGTTCTCCTCAACAGTGCTGGGAAAGGAGCACAACTAACTATGGTGAATCACTCGTACCTTCTCTCATTATTATACAATATAATATAATATGCCATTTAGCAGATGCTTTTATCCAAAGCGACTTACAGACATGCGTGCATACATTTTTTTTTGTGTATGGGTGGTCCCGGGGATCGAACCCACTACCTTGGCGTTACAAGCGCCGTGCTCTACCAGCTGAGCTACAGAGGACCACAACAATGAGTTAGGTAGTCAGCTTTGATAACTGTTCAGTTACAATTTTCTTGTTAACACAACATGCTTTAGTTAAGAGTCAGATAAAGCTGCAGCAAGTTATTCAAGTTTATCTTGTTTTGATCAACCAACACATGTTGAATGGTTTGAGATGGAGCATATGGGGAAGTTGGCTGGCTCATTGATCCTTCTTCTGCTATTGCTGTTTATGTTACAGCAGATTTTTACGAGAAATGATTGCTGACTTCTGGTTTACAAACCCTGCAAATTCAAAACCGGAGCCTTTCAGGACTGGACAACTCCGTGCCGACAGGTGGAAACAGAAGTGACAACAGCTTCAGTAAGGGTCCTTACGAGAAACAGTAGTTGGTGTCCAGGGCCCGTTTGCGTCTGCGTGGCTGTGCGTCCAGACGGTGAGGAGGGATCATCATGAGGAGGAGGTGAGGTGGGTACTGCTCCTTCTTCTTCTTCAGACGACCCAGGTCCCAACGACCCAGGTCCTCCTCCCCCTCCATCCCTACAGCAGAGAGAGAGAGAGAGAGAGGTCAGAGGTCAGGCAGTACATGTTACACGCCCCAACTCTAACCCAGGTCCTTTGTCCGTAACTTTGGTTCCTTTGCTTCTGTGAGCAAGCTTGTAAATTATGTTGTGACTTGTCATGGCTTTTTTAAATGCAATTGCACTTTTTCCATGCCAGTTCATAGTTCAGTTGTCTAAGGGAGAAAGATCCAGATCTGAAAACTACTTCTCAGTATTTTAAACAATGCTAGCAGTAAGGGAGTAAGGGTCTAAGGGAGAAAGAAAGATCCAGAACATTACCCGTTATTGGGTGGTAACAACAAATGACTTGATGAGGTTTTCCCGGTCTGAAACGACAACACAAGAAGAGAATGTTATGCCTACTGACCTTTGAACTTGACCTCCAGCACCTCGTTCACATTGTCGATGATGTCACCGTTGGGGTTGAAGGTGTGGCAGGGGCAGTGCACGCTGATCTCCAGACCCAGGTTGGTCTCTGAGAGGAGAGAGGCATCATGGGAAAGATAAGGTCATCTTCACACACCAACTCAAAACGGAAATCTACTGCTTGTGGTTTTTTCAGATTTTTTACTTTTGTTTGATGTCTAACCCTGTTGCAGGGGCTGAGTCACTGGCTTGCTGGTGCTCTTTCATGCCGTCCCTGGGAGGGGTGCGTCACTTGAGTGGGTTGAGTTACTGACGTGATCTTCCTGTCTGGGTTGGCGCCCCCCCCTTGGTTTGTGCTGTGGTGGAGACCTCTGTGGGCTATACTCGGCCTTGTCTCAGGATTGTAAGTTGGTGGTTGGGGATATCCCTCTAGTGGTGCGGGGGCTGTGCTTTGGCGGAGTGGGTGGGGTTATATCCTTCCTGTTTGGCCCTGTCCGGGGTTTCTTCGGATGGGGCCACAGTGTCTCCGGACCGCTCCTGTCTCAGCCTCCAGTATTTATGCTGCAGTAGTTTATGTGTCGGGGGGGCTGGGGTTAGTTGGTTATACCTGGAGTACTTCTCCTGTCTTATCCAGTGTCCTGTGTGAATTTAAGTATGCTCTCTCTAATTCTCTCGTTCTCTCTTTCTCTCTGAGAACCTGAGCCCTAGGACCATACGTCAGGACTACCGGGCATGATGACACCTTGCTGTCCCCAGTCCGCCTGGCCTTGCTGCTATTCCAGTTTCAACTGTTCTGCCTGCGGCTACGAAACCCCCTACCTGTCCCAGACCTGCTGTTTTCAACTCTAAATGATCGGCTATGAAAAGCCAACTGAGAGACCTGAGCCCTAGGACCATACGTCGGGACTACCGGCCGTGGTGACTCCTTGCTGTCCCCAGTCCGCCTGGCCTTGCTGCTATTCCAGTTTAAACTGTTCTGCCTGCGGTTATGGAACCCCTACCTGTCCCAGACCTGCTGTTTTAAACTCTAATGATCGGCTATGAAAAGCCAACTGAGATTTATTCCTGATTATTATTTGACCATGCTTGTCACTTATGAACATTTTTGAACATCTTGGCATGGTTCTGTTATAACCTCCACCCGGCACAGCCAGAAGAGGACTGGCCACCCCTCATAGCCTGGTTCCTCTCTAGGTTTCTTCCTAGGTTTTGCCTTTCTAGGGAGTTTTTCCTAGCCACCGTGCTTCTACACCTGCATTACTAGCTGTTTGGGGTTTTAGGCTGGGTTTCTGTACAGCACTTCGAGATATTAGCTGATGTAAGAAGGGCTATATAAAATAAAATTGATTGATTGATTGATTGATGTTGTTGTATTAGTATGTAACTTGAGTCTGAAACTTGTAACAGTGGAAATTATTTCCTCTTGAAAAACAATAAGAACAATCAACCAATGAATGGGCTCACCTCTGTACATCAGCCACTCCCGTACCGTCTCTGTCACATCGAAGGAGACCCATTCTGGCGTTCCCTTGGTCAGCACGTTCTTGGCTCCAATGTAGCGTTGTTTAGCTATGTGCTCGTCTGGCCTCAGGATCTGAAAACCAAGGGTGGGGGAGTTACAGCATATGAACAACACAATGATCCACTACACTGATATAGAAACACAACAGGTGCTGTTGCAACTCGAGGAGACAGCAGTCTCTATTTCTCAGAAGCCTGGAGATGTGAGAAACATTCGCTATTGAAAAATCACACAATAAAGACACATTTTAGTCATTTAGCAGACGCTCTTATCCAGAGCGACGTACAGGAGCAATTATGGTTAAGTGCCTTGCTCAAGGGCACATCGACAGATTTTTCACCTAGTCGGCTCGGGGATTAGAACCAGCAACCTTTCAGTTACTGGCACAACACTCTTAACCACTAAGCTACCTGCCGCCCCAGATACACTTTATAAAGATACACTTTATAACCCTCAAATTCCAACCTGGACTTCAAAACCAGTTCCACTGCTTTTTTTAAAATTATTTTTCATTCTTCCCCTCTAATCAGGGACTAATTTAGACCTGGGACACCAGGTGGGTGCAATTAATTATCAGGTAGAACAGAAAACCAGCAGGCTCCAGACCTCGTAGGGGTCAGAGTTGAATACCCCTGCTATATACTATTACTGCATGGCACCAAATGTCATAGATTATAGAGCAGAGGCTTTTGAGGCTGATATAGCGTTACCCTGCCCAGAGCTCTGAACACATTAAACAGGACACTCCAGCGTTACCCTGCACAGAGCCAGACCCTGCACACATTCTCCAGGCCTGACGAGAGCTGGAGTTAGGGTCTGGCGGCTGGCTGCCCACCACCAAACCACAGCTGGATTTCACTGGCTGAGGCTCCCTTGCCCTTCCTCAGTTGGAACTGGGAAGTTTAATAAAGCGACTAGATTTCACGTCAGTGTCAGTAATGGTAAACCTATCTTAAGTGAACTGAACTTGGCAAATTTCTGATTATTTGAAAATTAACAAAGTCCACTACAGATCACGCTCTGTAACAACAAAAGTTGTTGATTTGTTGATCTGTTTGTGTGATGGAGGTACGTACTGTGTTTCCTCCACCAGGCCTTACTCTTTTGCTCCCTACCTAAAGTGTTTGACTTCTATCGTAGTGACTGACAATCGGTGCGTCCCAAATGGCCCCGTACTCCCTTTACAGTGTACTACCCCTGATCAGGGCCCAAAGGGATCTGACACTATATATAAGGAATAAGGTGCCCAGTGGTGATGCCCAGTGGTGATGCCCAGTGGTGATGCCCAGTGGTGATGCCTGAGGACCTAGAAGTTGCTCCGGGGGCCTGTGGGTGCCCCGCCTCCAAATGAAACTAGGGGGGAAAGACTGTTAACCGTTGTCAGGTTGAGTTGAAGATCTCTGAAGGACATGGACGGTACCTTTACACACCTGGTAGAGCTCGACCCTCTGTTCATTCCTAATGGCAGCAGAGTTTGGAACCCTCAGAGCTCGGAACTCGGCTCGGAACAGGTTGGTGGAGTTCCTCTCCATCACCGAGACGTTGAAACGGAACACTTTGGAGGTGATTCCTTTAGGACAGTAGGGAAGGTCATCTGTAGCACAGAGAGAGGATCCCACAGTCAGTAACAATTAACTTTAGATTAAGTTACTACAAAGCTTAACCAGTGGACTGGTTGGAGGTGATGACATTGGGAGAGTAGGGCAGGTTGTTGGAGACAGACAGGAGACAGTAGGGCAGGTTGTTGGAGACAGACAGGAGACAGTAGGGCAGGTTGTTGGAGACAGACAGGAGACAGTAGGGCAGGTTGTTGGAGACAGACAGGAGACAGTAGGGCAGGTTGTTGGAGACAGACAGGAGACAGTAGGGCAGGTTGTTGGAGACAGACAGGAGACAGTAGGGCAGGTTGTTGGAGACAGAGAGGAGGCAGTAGGGCAGGTTGTTGGAGACAGACAGGAGACAGTAGGGCAGGTTGTTGGAGACAGACAGGAGACAGTAAGGCAGGTTGCTGGAGACAGTAGGGCAGGTTGTTGGAGACAGACAGGAGACAGTAGGGCAGGTTGTTGGAGACAGACAGGAGACAGTAGGGCAGGTTGTTGGAGACAGACAGGAGACAGTAGGGCAGGTTGTTGGAGACAGACAGGAGACAGTAGGGCAGGTTGTTGGAGACAGACAGGAGACAGTAGGGCAGGTTGTTGGAGACAGAGAGGAGGCAGTAGGGCAGGTTGTTGGAGACAGACAGGAGACAGTAGGGCAGGTTGTTGGAGACAGACAGGAGACAGTAAGGCAGGTTGCTGGAGACAGTAGGGCAGGTTGTTGGAGACAGACAGGAGACAGTAGGGCAGGTTGTTGGAGACAGACAGGAGACAGTAAGGCAGTTTGTTGGAGACAGAGAGGAGACAGTAGGGCAGGTTGTTGGAGACAGACAGGAGACAGTAGGGCAGGTTGTTGGAGACAGAGAGGAGACCGTAGGGCAGGTTGCTGGAGACAGTAGGGCAGGTTGTTGGAGACAGTAAGGCAGTTTGTTGGAGACAGAGAGGAGACAGTAGGGCAGGTTGTTGGAGACAGACAGGAGACAGTAGGGCAGGTTGTCTGTAAGGGACAGAGGACAGAGGAGACAGAGGAGTCAGTAGGGCAGGTTGTCTGTAAGGGACAGCGGACAGAGGAGATAGAGGAGACAGTAGGGCAGGTTGTCTGTAAGGGACAGAGGACAGAGGAGACAGAGGAGTCAGTAGGGCAGGTTGTCTGTAAGGGACAGCGGACAGAGGAGACAGGAGGGCAGGTTGTCTGTAAGGGACAGCGGACAGAGGAGATAGAGGAGACAGTAGGGCAGGTTGTCTGTAAGGGACAGAGGACAGAGGAGACAGAGGAGTCAGTAGGGCAGGTTGTCTGTAAGGGACAGCGGACAGAGGAGATAGAGGAGACAGTAGGGCAGGTTGTCTGTAAGGGACAGCGGACAGAGGAGATAGAGGAGACAGTAGGGCAGGTTGTCTGTAAGGGACAGAGGACAGAGGAGACAGAGGAGTCAGTAGGGCAGGTTGTCTGTAAGGGACAGCGGACAGAGGAGATAGAGGAGACAGTAGGGCAGGTTGTCTGTAAGGGACAGAGGACAGAGGAGACAGGAGGGCAGGTTGTCTGTAAGGGACAGAGGACAGAGGAGACAGGAGGGCAGGTTGTCTGTAAGGGACAGAGGACAGAGGAGACAGAGGAGACAGAGGAGACAGTTGAGCAGGTTGTCTGTAAGGGACAGAGGACAGAGGACAGAGGAGACAGAGGAGACAGTCGAGCAGGTTGTCTGTAAGGGACAGAGGAGACAGAGGAGTCAGCAGGGCAGGTTGTCTGTAAGGGACAGAGTACAGAGGAGACAGAGGAGACAGTAGGGCAGGTTGTCTGTAAGGGACAGAGGACAGAGGAGACAGAGGAGTAGGGCAGGTTGTCTGTAAGGGACAGAGGAGACAGAGGAGTCAGTAGGGCAGGTTGTCTGTAAGGGACAGAGGACAGAGGAGACAGAGGAGACAGTAGGGCAGGTTGTCTGTAAGGGACAGAGGACAGAGGAGACAGTGGAGTCAGTAGGGCAGGTTGTCTGTAAGGGACAGGAGACAGAGGAGACAGTAGGGCAGGTTGTCTGTAAGGGACAGAGGACAGAGGAGACAGAGGAGACAGTAGGGCAGGTTGTCTGTAAGGGACAGAGGACAGAGGAGACAGAGGAGACAGTAGGGCAGGTTGTCTGTAAGGGACAGAGGACAGAGGAGACAGAGGAGACAGTAGGGCAGGTTGTCTGTAAGGGACAGAGGACAGAGGAGACAGGAGGGCAGGTTGTCTGTAAGGGACAGAGGACAGAGGAGACAGAGGAGACAGTAGGGCAGGTTGTCTGTAAGGGACAGAGGACAGAGGAGACAGAGGAGTCAGTAGGGCAGGTTGTCTGTAAGGGACAGAGGACAGAGGAGACAGAGGAGACAGGAGGGCAGGTTGTCTGTAAGGGACAGAGGACAGAGGAGACAGAGGAGTCAGTAGGGCAGGTTGTCTGTAAGGGACAGAGGACAGAGGAGATAGAGGAGACAGTAGGGCAGGTTGTCTGTAAGGGACAGAGGACAGAGGAGACAGAGGAGACAGAGGAGTCAGTAGGGCAGGTTGTCTGTAAGGGACAGATGACAGAGGAGACAGTAGAGCAGGTTGTCTGTAAGGGACAGCGGACAGAGGAGATAGAGGAGACAGTAGGGCAGGTTGTCTGTAAGGGACAGAGGACAGAGGAGACAGAGGAGACAGGAGGGCAGGTTGTCTGTAAGGGACAGAGGAGACAGAGGAGACAGGAGGGCAGGTTGTCTGTAAGGGACAGAGGACAGAGGAGACAGAGGAGACAGGAGGGCAGGTTGTCTGTAAGGGACAGAGGAGACAGAGGAGACAGGAGGGCAGGTTGTCTGTAAGGGACAGAGGAGACAGAGGAGACAGGAGGGCAGGTTGTCTGTAAGGGACAGCGGAGATAGAGGAGACAGTAGGGCAGGTTGTCTGTAAGGGACAGAGGACAGAGGAGACAGGAGGGCAGGTTGTCTGTAAGGGACAGAGGACAGAGGAGACAGAGGAGACAGGAGGGCAGGTTGTCTGTAAGGGACAGAGGAGTAGGGGAGACAGGAGGGCAGGTTGTCTGTAAGGGACAGAGGACAGAGGAGAAAGAGGAGACAGGAGGGCAGGTTGTCTGTAAGGGACAGAGGACAGAGGAGACAGAGGAGTCAGTAGGGCAGGTTGTCTGTAAGGGACAGAGGACAGAGGAGACAGAGGAGTCAGTAGGGCAGGTTGTCTGTAAGGGACAGAGGACAGAGGAGACAGAGGAGACAGAGGAGACAGTAGGGCAGGTTGTCTGTAAGGGACAGATGACAGAGGAGACAGAGGAGTCAGTAGGGCAGGTTGTCTGTAAGGGACAGAGGACCGAGGAGACAGAGGAGTCAGTAGGGCAGGTTGTCTGTAAGGGACAGAGGACAGAGGAGACAGAGGAGTCAGTAGGGCAGGTTGTCTGTAAGGGACAGAGGACAGAGGAGACAGAGGAGACAGGAGGGCAGGTTGTCTGTAAGGGACAGAGGACAGAGGAGACAGAGGAGTCAGTAGGGCAGGTTGTCTGTAAGGGACAGAGGACAGAGGAGATAGAGGAGTCAGTAGGGCAGGTTGTCTGTAAGGGACAGATGACAGAGGATACAGAGGAGTCAGTAGGGCAGGTTGTCTGTAAGGGACAGAGGACAGAGGAGACAGAGGAGTCAGTAGGGCAGGTTGTCTGTAAGGGACAGAGGACAGAGGAGACAGAGGAGACAGGAGGGCAGGTTGTCTGTAAGGGACAGAGGACAGAGGAGACAGAGGAGTCAGTAGGGCAGGTTGTCTGTAAGGGACAGAGGACAGAGGAGATAGAGGAGACAGTAGGGCAGGTTGTCTGTAAGGGACAGAGGACAGAGGAGACAGAGGAGACAGTAGGGCAGGTTGTCTGTAAGGGACAGAGGAGACAGAGGAGACAGGAGGGCAGGTTGTCTGTAAGGGACAGCGGACAGAGGAGACAGAGGAGTCAGAAGAAAGAGAGTAATGCTCGAACAATTTGGAGGTGGTGTTTTTGGGACATCTGTAAATAGTAAGAGGAGAATCAGCTCAGTAACAACGTCACTTTCAAACCAACATGCAGATAGATTACTGTTCGATCTTTTTCAAACCTCTCCTCGGGGACCCCCAGACATATCACAAATATGTTGTAGCCCTGATTCAAGTAGTCAAGGGCTTTAATGATTAGTTGAAAAGTTGTTCTAGTTCTGGAATACTTTAAATACATAGAAAGGCTGGGGGTCCCAACGGAGAGGTTTGGAAATGGCTGATGTAAGATAACACAAAGCTTAACCAGTGGACTCCAGACGGGTTTTTCCACAGAAGATGTCATTGCAAAGAAATGTCAGTTTTGGTCAGAGTGAATGAAAGTCCCATGTACGTCTAATACCTTTCTCAGACAAGCAATGTATGCCCTCATGACAATAACGTGGTAGAAGACTTCCTAGCCAGTGAGCAAAACTGGTTGAAATGCGTCTTTTCAGCGTCGTTTCAACCAAATATATGTATTTTCAACGTCTTTTCAGCATCTTGTCAACAAAGAAAATGTATTTTCATTGTCTTTTCAACCAGAAATATGTATTTTCAACGTATTTTCAAATTATTGTGCTCATAGGATAAGAGCCAGAATGTGGATGTCAGTTTACGTTGAACCACCCTGATAAATCAACAGAAATAGTGGACTTGGTAGATGCTTACACTGCATAGACCAGTAGACACCACATTTCCTCCTCAACGTAGCTCATCTCTTTAGACCAGTAGACACCACATTTCCTCCTCAACGTAGCTCATCTCTTTAGACCAGTAGACACCACATTTCCTCCTCTACGTAGCTCATCTCTTTAGACCAGTAGACACCACATTTCCTCCTCTACGTAGCTCATCTCTTTTCAGGCTCACTTGGCACAAAGAACCCTGCTAAGATTCCTTTCAGTAATAGACTGTCTACTGGCACCTGTAGCTTTCTTTCTATGAACGGACAACAGTTGCTTCCTGGAGCCCCATAGGGCCCTGGTTAAAAGTAGTGCACTGTGTAAGGAAAAGGATGCCATTTGAGACACAGCGAGTAATCATTAACGATGTACCGCAGTCAATGTCCTGGAGCGTCTGTCTTTCCATGGCAACTGGCATGGAATGTGATAACGTGCTTCCGTTATCAGCTGAAGTCACTGGGCTATTTTCTGCCTCTTGACTGAGTTAGAAGCCAGAGGGGGAAAAAAAGGGAACATTTATTTTCTAAGTGAACTAGCGTCCCTGTTTGGCTTGGAATGACTTCACCTCCCTGGCATTCGGTGTATCAAAAACCCTGCTGTCCTCAGTGTGCTGGGGGTGACCCCTAGATCATTAAGTCGCTTTGGATAAAAGCGTCTGCTAAATGGCATATTATTATTATTTATTATTATATTAATGAGTAGGAGTACTGATTTAGGATCAGGTCCTCTCTGTCCATACAATCTTATTCATTATGATCTAAAAGGGAAAAACAAATCCTATATCAGCACTCCTACTGTGAATTTGTGAATGCGGAGCCAGACCAACACCAGTCCAGACCGGACCAGCCCAGCCCACACCAGTCCAGATCAGATCTGCTCCAGCCCAGCCCAGACCAGCCCTTCCCAGACCCAACCCGGAGCCCGCACTCACAGCCCCTCTGCCCCAACCACATGATGACTTCACAACTCTTACCCTCCGCTCCTCCATCCTTGCCTCGCTATATGCCAGATAGACGTTCCATTCTATAAAAGGAGACTTTTCAAATAACCCTGTCCGTCTTCTGTCTCCCAACACAGCGATTTGCCTTTCTTTGCCCTCCCACCTCCCCTCATTTGCACCTGTCGGGGATTTGAGCCAGTTTAGAGACTTGCCCTTAAATCCGCCAAAGGTCAACAGTTTACCTAAAGGCCTTTCAGCAGAGCTGTCAGGAGCTAACGCGTTTGCCCACACCACATTAAACAGGTGAGGAAGAAATGGAGTGATGGAACTGGCTCGGAGTCAACCGTGGTTCCTCCGAAAGAGAGACTTCTTCAGAACCCTGTTACCAGAGAGAGCGAGAGCGGGAGAGAGAGAGGCACACCTAGGGACCGTATTCCCTATATAGTGCACATAGCTACAGCTATGGGGCAATAACATTCTCAGCAAAAACAGGAAGCCAGTCCTCTCAGTCTCTCACCTCCCTCTAAAACACCTCTCCTGATGTGACTCAAAGTTACTCTGGTCTGGGGAAGTAGTAATAGTAGTAAAAGTCTGGAGAGGAAAAGGTCTGGAGAGGTAAAGGTCTGGAGAGGTAAAGGTCTGGAGAGGTAAAGGTCTGGAGAGGTAAAGGTCTGGAGAGGTAAAGGTCTGGAGAGGTACAGGTCTGGAGAGGTAAAGGTCTGGAGAGGTAAAGGTCTGGAGTAGTGAAGGTCTGGAGTAGTGAAGGTCTGGAGAGGTAAAGGTCTGGAGTAGTGAAGGTCTGGAGTAGTGAAGGTCTGGAGTAGTGAAGGTCTGGAGTAGTAAAGGTCTGGAGAGGTAAAGGTCTGGAGAGGTAAAGGTCTGGAGTAGTGAAGGTCTGGAGAGGTAAAGGTCTGGAGTAGTGAAGGTCTGGAGTAGTGAAGGTCTGGAGAGGTAAAGGTCTGGAGTAGTGAAGGTCTGGAGTAGTGAAGGTCTGGAGTAGTGAAGGTCTGGAGTAGTAAAGGTCTGGAGAGGTAAAGGTCTGGAGTAGTGAAGGTCTGGAGTAGTGAAGGTCTGGAGTAGTGAAGGTCTGGAGTAGTAAAGGTCTGGAGAGGTAAAGGTCTGGAGAGGTAAAGGTCTGGAGAGGTAAAGGTCTGGAGAGGTAAAGGTCTGGAGAGGTAAAGGTCTGGAGAGGTAAAGGTCTGGAGAGGTAAAGGTCTGGAGAGGCAAAGGTCTGGAGAGGTAAAGGTCTGGAGAGGTAAAGGTCTGGAGAGGTAAAGGTCTGGAGAGGTAAAGGTCTGGAGAGGTAAAGGTCTGGAGAGGTAAAGGTCTGGAGAGGAAAAGGTCTGGAGAGGTAAAGGTCTGGAGAGGTAAAGGTCTGGAGAGGTAAAGGTCTGGAGAGGTAAAGGTCTGGAGAGGTAAAGGTCTGGAGAGGTAAAGGTCTGGAGAGGTAAAGGTCTGGAGAGGTAAAGGTCTGGAGTAGTAAAGGTCTGGAGAGGTAAAGGTCTGGAGAGGTAAAGGTCTGGAGAGGTAAAGGTCTGGAGTAGTAAAGGTCTGGAGAGATAAAGGTCTGGAGAGGTAAAGGTCTGGAGAGGTAAAGGTCTGGAGAGGTAAAGGTCTGGAGTGGTAAAGGTCTGGAGAGGTAAAGGTCTGGAGAGGTAAAGGTCTGGAGAGGTAAAGGTCTGGAGAGGTAAAGGTCTGGAGTGGTAAAGGTCTGGAGAGGTAAAGGTCTGGAGAGGTAAAGGTCTGGAGAGGTAAAGGTCTGGCGAGGTAAAGGTCTGGAGAGGTAAAGGTCTGGAGAGGAAAAGGTCTGGAGAGGTAAAGGTCTGGAGAGGTAAAGGTCTGGTCTGGGGAAGTAGTAATTGTAGTAAAGCCTCTGAACTGGAATGTGAAAGCTCCTTGATCAAGGCCATATAACTTCAAAGATTAGCTTTATATGAGGAAGTTTTGTGTGTCATTTTTAGGGGCACCTTGTAAAGTCCACCTGGCAAAGGGAGGTTAATCATAACACTGTGACTTCATCATGGTGTGCGCTTCTCTTTCGTTCTACAATCAATGCTAGCACATCAGCCATTACTCCTCGTAACTCCTCCAGCAGTGCCATGATAGCCCTCCTGGAGTTGGAAGCCATTTGAAAAGCTTTGTTAAGTGGACGTCTAAAAGTCTGTAGCCTGGCCAGCTAAGGGAAAGGGCAATCTGCAGCGATGAGAAAAGTATCCCCCATACATGCCATGCCTGCTGCTGGCTCCTTCCAGAGAGCCTGGTATGCAAAAGTCATTAGTCCTATTGGGATGAATGTACTGTATGCATGATGAGGCTATTAACAACTATAATGCTTCTCAACCACGCCAAGTATGACATTATGTGGTCCTCTGTAGCTCAGCTGGTAGAGCACGGCGCTTGTAACGCCAAGGTAGTGGGTTCGAACCCCGGGACCACCCATACACAAAAAAATGTATGCACGCATGACTGTAAGTCGCTTTGGATAAAAGCGTCTGCTAAATGGCATATTATTATGTCAATCTTGCAGCTCAACTCCCTGTGTGTTTTTCTCCCGTCGGCTGTTCCCGGCACGGGTCGCAGTTCCGGAGCGTTCCACTAGGTGTCCTTCTCCGACGACCTTATGCACCTTCTCACTCACCGTCTGGACTAATCATGATCCTATTGGTGTCACCTGTGTCTACCTGTTCACCTGTGTATTTATGCCCTCACTTCCCTGTGTTCCCTTGCTCAGTTTTCTCTGCTAGTTTCTCTGTGCTCAGCAGTACTAATCAGTGTCTGATCGGAGAAGTATGTACAGGTACTCGAGAAGTGTTCTCCCTGTTTCTTTATTATTTCAGTCGTAGTTACTATTTCGTAGTTTGGCTGTCAGCCTGTTTTTTGGAGATTTATTTGCTCCACCTTTCTGTTATCGTGTTAAGTCCGTTGTTTTGTTTCTGGCTTCGGGACCACCAGTAAAGATCCTTGTTTCACCATCTCTGCCTACTGCCTACTGTCTATCCTGCACCGCACCTGGGTCACACCTCACACCAACCCTTACAAACAAAGCCCCAGGACCAGCTTGCTTAGGGGACTCTTCTCCAGGTTCATCTCTCTGTAGGTGATGGCTTTGTTATGGAAGGTTTGGGAATCGCTTCCTTTTAGGTGGTTATAGAATTTAACGGCTCTTTTCTGGATTTTGATAATTAGTGGGTATCGGCCTAATTCTGCTCTGCATGCATTATTTGGTGTTTAACGTTGTACATTGAGGATATTTTTGCAGAATTCTGCATGCAGAGTCTCAACTGATGTTTGTCCCATTTTGTGAATTCTTGGTTGGCGAGCGGACCCCAGACCTCACAACCATAAAGGGCAATGGCTTCCATAACTGATTCAAGTATTTTGTAGCCAGATCCTAATTGGTATGTTGAATTTTATGTTCCTTTTGATGGCGTAGAAGGCCCTTTTTGCCTTGTCTCTCAGATCATTCACAGCTTTGTGGAAGTTACCTGTGGCGCTGATGTTTAGGCCAAGGTATGTATAGTTTTTTGTGTGCTCTAGGGCAATGGTGTCTAGAGGGAATTTGTATTTGTGGTCCTAGCAACTGGGCCTTTTTTAGAACACCATTATTTTTGGGCCCAGGTCTGACTGAATATGTGCAGATGATCTAAATGCTGCTGTAGGCCCTCCTTGGTTGGTGACAGAAGCACCAGATCATCAGCAAACAGTAGACATTTGACTTCAGATTCTAGTAGGGTGAAGCCGGGTGCTGCAGACTGTTCTAGTGACCTCACCAATTCGTTGATATAAATGTTGAAGAGGGTGGTGCTCAAGCTGCATCCCTGTCTCACCCCACGGCCCTGTGGAAAGAAATGTGTGTGTTTTTTTGCCAATTTTAACCGCACACTTGTTGTTTGTGTACATGGATTTTATCATGTTGTATGTTTTCCCCCCAACACCGCTTTCCATCAATTTGTATAGCAGACCCCAATGCCAAATTGAGTCAAAAGCTTTTTTGAAATCAACAAAGCATGAGACGACTTTGCCTTTGTTTTTGGTTTGTTTGTTTGTCAATTCGGGTGTGCAGGGTGAATACATGGTCTGTTGTATGGTAATTTGGTAAAAAGACAATTTGATATTTGCTCAGTACATTGTTTTCACTGAGGAAATGTACGAGTCGGCTATTAATGATAATTCAGAGGATTTCCAAGGTTGCTGTTGAGGCATATCCCACGGTAGTTACTGGGGTCAAATTTGTCTCCACTTTTGTGGATTGTGGTGATTAGTCCTTGGTTCCAAATATTGGGGAAGATGCCAGAGCTGAGGATGAAGTTAAGAGCCACGCTACTAATAAAGGCTCTGGGAAACACCTTGGCTACTAAAGATACATCGTAAGAAGGTTCTAACGATAATATTAACGCTATGAAGGCTCTGGGAAACACCTTGGCTACAAAAGATACATCGTAAGAAGGTTCTAACGATAATATTAACGCTATGAAGGCTCTGGGAAACACCTTGGCTACTAAAGATACATCGTAAGAAGGTTCTAACGATAATATTAACGCTATGAAGGCTCTGGGAAACACCTTGGCTACTAAAGATACATCGTAAGAAGGTTCTAACGATAATATTAACGCTATGAAGGCTCTGGGAAACACCTTGGCTACTAAAGATACATCGTAAGAAGGTTCTAACGATAATATTAACGCTACGAAGGCTCTGGGAAACACCTTGGCTACTAAAGATACATCGTAAGAAGGTTCTAACGATAATATTAACGCTACGAAGGCTCTGGGAAACACCTTGGCTACTAAAGATACATCGTAAGAAGGTTCTAACGATAATATTAACGCTATGAAGGCTCTGGGAAACACCTTGGCTACTAAAGATACATCGTAAGAAGGTTCTAACGATAATATTAACGCTATGAAGGCTCTGGGAAACACCTTGGCTACTAAAGATACATCGTAAGAAGGTTCTAACGATAATATTAACGCTATGAAGGCTCTGGGAAACACCTTGGCTACTAAAGATACATCGTAAGAAGGTTCTAACGATAATATTAACGCTATGAAGGCTCTGGGAAACACTGGCTACTAAAGATATGTGTGTGTGTCTGTGTCTGTGTGATGTAATGGTACTCTTTCACCTGAGGAGGATCTGTTTGCGTCCCGTCTCTCTACTGAGGTGGAATTTAACCCCAACCCAGTGGAGGAACTGTACACCCCAGCCAACAGCCAAATCTCCCCTGGGGCGTCCAGCGTGTGGAGGGAAAGGGCTCAGGGATCCCGTTTGCCTGCGTCCAAAATGGCAACCTATTCCTTTTTATAGTGCACTACTTTTGACATGGGCCCTAAGGGTAGTAGTGCTTTCCAAAGGGAGTAGGGTGCCATTTGGAACACACCCTAAGCCTGGCTAAAGAGGAGGGAGGTCCACTCCATCAGCCAACACCAAGCCAGAATGGAAAAACTGTACACCCACCCTAGCCTCTACTCAAGGCGGAGAGTGGCTGCGTTCCAAACTGCACTGCTTTTGACCAGGGCCTATAGAGTCTGGTCAAAAGCAGAGCACTATATAGGGAATAGGGAGCCATTTGGGACATATAGGGAATAGGGTGCCATTTGGGAAATATAGGGAATAGGGTGCTATTTGGGATATATAAGGAATAGGGTGCTATTTGGGATATATAAGGAATAGGGTGCTATTTGGGATATATAAGGAATAGGGTGCTATTTGGGATATATAGGGAATAGGGTGCTATTTTGGATATATAGGGAATAGGATGCTATTTGGGATTTATAGGGAATAGGGTGCCATTTGGGATGCATTCAGTGTGTGATGGGGAGTGGATCTCTGATCTTTAATCCTTCTAAGCCAGGTTAAGGGATGGAGGAGGTCCTTCCATCAGCTAACTGTTCCTTTCCCTCCATGTTAACTTTTCCTGTCCCTCCATGTTAACTGTTCCTGTCCCTCCATGTTAACTGTTCCTGTCCCTCCATGTTAACTGTTCCTTTCCCTCCATGTTAACTGTTCCTGTCACTCCATGTTAACTGTTCCTGTCCCTCCATGTTAACTGTTCCTTTCCCTCCATGTTAACTGTTCCTGTCCCTCCATGTTAACTGTTCCTTTCCCTCCATGTTAACTGTTCCTGTCCCTCCATGTTAACTGTTCCTTTCCCTCCATGTTAACTGTTCCTGTCACTCCATGTTAACTGTTCCTGTCCCTCCATGTTAACTGTTCCTGTCCCTCCATGTTAACTGTTCCTTTCCCTCCATGTTAACTGTTCCTGTCACTCCATGTTAACTGTTCCTGTCCCTCCATGTTAACTGTTCCTGTCCCTCCATGTTAACTGTTCCTTTCCCTCCATGTTAACTTTTCCTGTCCCTCCATGTTAACTGTGCCTGTCCCTCCATGTTAACTTTTCCTGTCCCTCCATGTTAACTGTTCCTGGCCCTCCATGTTAACTGTTCCTGTCCCTCCATGTTAACTGTTCCTGTCCCTCCCTGTTAACTGTTCCTGTCCCTCCATGTTAACTGTTCCTGTCCCTCCATGCTAACTGTTCCTGTCCCTCCATGTTAACTGTTCCTGGCCCTCCATGTTAACTGTTCCTGGCCCTCCATGTTAACTGTTCCTGTCCCTCCATGTTAACTTTTCCTGTCCCTCCATGTTAACTGTTCCTGTCCCTCCATGTTAACTGTTACTGTCCCTCCATGTTAACTGTTACTGTCCCTCCATGTTAACTGTTCCTTTCCCTCCATGTTAACTGTTATTTTTTCCTCCATGTTAACTGTTCCTGTCCTCCATGTTAACTGTTCCTGTGACTCCATGTTAACTGTTCCTGTCTCTATATGTTAACTGTTCCTGTCTCCATGTTAACTGTTCCTGTCCCTCCATGGTAACTGTTCCTGTCCCTCCATGTTAACTGTTCCTGGCCCTCCATGTTAACTGTTCCTGTCCCTCCATGGTAACTGTTCCTGTCCCTCCATGTTAACTGTTCCTGTCCCTCCATATTAACTGTTCCTGTCCCTCCATGTTAACTGTTCCTTTCCCTCCATGTTAACTTTTCCTGTCCCTCCATGTTAACTGTTCCTGTCCTTCCATGTTAACTGTTCCTGTCCGTTCATGTTAACTGTTCCTGTCCCTCTCAGCAAGGCTTTTCCTTCCCCAGCCCTTCCCCAGCCCTTCCCCAGCCCTGTTCCTATCCGCCTGGGCAGATGTCCCTCTCATTTGGGCCTGGTTGGAATGGAAATGGACACATCTGGGGAGAGGGACTGGGTCCATGGAGGAAAGGAGGGAGGTGTGGGAAGAGGAGAGAGACCAATCACTAGTCCTGTATTTTAACAGGGTGGGGAGATGAAAGACAGCTTCCAAGTTCATCCACAACTCTGAGATAACTTCTACTACTCCCACATCTTATCCATGTCACACACACAGCATATGCTGTACTATCCTTGTGGGGACCTAAAATGTATTTCCATTAAAAATCCTATTTCCCCTAACCCCTAACCCCTAACCCTAACCCCTAACCCTAACCCCTAACCCCTAACCCTAACCCCTAACCCCAACTCCTAAACCCTAACCCCAAACCCTAACCCCTAACCCCAACCCCTAACCCCTAACCCTAACCCCTAAACCCTAACCCCTAACCCCTAACCCCTAGAGATTTCCAGTATCTGAGAGGATAGTCATACAAGCCCACAGACACACAGACTCTCTCTCACACACACACACACACACACACACACACACACACACACACACACACACACACACACACACACACACACACACACACACACACACACACACACACACAGACTCACACACACACACACACAGACACACACACACACACACAGACTCACACACACACACACACACACACACAGACTCACACACACACACACACACACACACACACAGACACACACACACACACACACACACACACACAGACTCACACACAGACACACACACACACACACACACACACACACACACAGACAAACACACACACACACAAGAGACACACACACACACACACACACACACACACACACACACACACACACACACACACACACACACACACTCATACTCATTGAAGTCCATGGAATGTGGAAGACAACATGAATGGGAGATACATTCCTGAATAAGGCCAAAAAAGATAACTGAACTGAACTGAAGTTACCACATCTAAGGAGAGCTCATCTATGGAAATGTCAACAGATTTCATTTCTGAGATATTCCATGCTGTCTACCCACTCTATTAGCCTATCCACACACATCTCAATAGGAAGCAATATGCATAGTTGATCAATTCCTATTTATGATATATTATAAACTTTGTTAAAGCCCACAAACGACCCCATCATTGTCATGACAAATAGATAAAATCCTATTTTGGGGGGGAATTTCACTCTGGCAATGGGGGAAAGCTCTCCCTCTTGGAATTACACCTCCGTTTCCAAAATTACGCATTTGGCACGCTCTACATTAACTGATCTCGCGCATAACGGAGTGCCTTAACTGCCATCAAAAACCATTTCCTCACCAATCTAGCATATCAACCAAAAGAGTACGAAAACTAATTTTTTTTAAACACACCACGACTTACTGTTTTCAGGCGGCCCTTGGACCATGTTGAACTTGTATATTTCTTTGGCATAATATTCGGTCTCCGTGTTGTCTTGGCCACAACTTTGCTGCCGGTCTCTCCCCAACTCCTCAAGCAACTCCCGGGTACTGTTATACAAGGCCTGGATCTGGTAGGGGATCTGACTGGGTCCCAGGGAGTGTGGCGGGCTGGTCGTCCGGAGCTTACTCAGTATCTGTCCCCGTATCGCCTCGACCCTTTTCCGCTTCACATGGTCTATATCTACGGTAGCGCATGTTGAGAAAGATAGACTTGTGGTCGCGCAGTTTAAGAGTAGGACAAACAGAAGAGCTTTACCCAGATACATGTTTCTGTTTCTCTCTGATGCATTTGGTTTAGGAAGCACTTCGAATAATAACTGATTAATGACGGATTCACACGTGACTATTTCCCATGGCTCCTACGCGTAAAAATATATGTTCAAAACGTTTCAAATCAAAAGCAGTCTCCTAACTAACTTTTCTCGTTACTTGTATTTGTCTCCCTCATACGCATACGTCCTCTCCCGAGGAAACACCTTTCTGTTGGTTTGTGATCCAGAGATATCCAGGTAGGTATTCGCCCATCACACATCATTCGCCCAGCCTTTCCAAAGAAATGAATTCCCCAGCGCGCGTCAAACCTAAACTCTCCCCAGCACAGTAACGGTCTCCATCACCGTTATAGTCACTGAACGCCTACAGTCGCTTTACTGTTCTTTCTCATTCTTGTATTTAACTATTTTCTTTCACTTATGTCGCCCGACTCACCCCACAACTCTGCATCCTTCCTTTTTTTTTATTTGTCTTTCTCATTAACAACTTCGTGCTTGCCTCTGACCCGCACGCATCCTGACGCGACTGTGCCTGGCTGCAGTCACCTTGCCGAGATACGCGCATTCAGCACGGGCTCACGTTTGTTTTATACGGAATTGCTGTGACGTCTCGATGGAGGAGGGACCGCACGTTATCCCGTGATCGTTATATTATAGACATCTATATATAGGCATTGGTTGAAGTTCAGTGTTAAATTAAAATCTCCCTATCATCATATTTAAGCCAAAATGACACCAATCTTGATGAAAATTCACAAATCAACTTGATTGGAGGAACACAACACACTCCCCGCCTCTGGTCATGAGCCGTCAATCCATTACCGAGAACCACATGTCAGCATTAGGGTTGTCAGAATAGTTTTTGCACAGAACTAGCTCAGTATCTAGGCATTGGATAAGAACGAGACTAAAGAGTTCATAAAGTCACCATTAGACTTGCCACCTTTCGGACTGAATAGGTTTGTAGAGGCAACAGTTTTGATTACATTTACAATATTATCCTCTCACATGTTTATTTTTTTTGTCCATTAAGAACCAACAATGTGCTACCTTTTTGTAGCATTCTGACAATGCTAACATATTTTCAGAGGAATCTCATAGTTCTAATACCAGTCGGTTGCTCGGCAACAACACAGCTGCATTCACCATGCTGCCAGTCATAAGATGTGTAACGTAGCTGACTCCATTCTGTACATATGTGGGCAACCGCAGCCTTCAAACGAGTCTGCAATGAAAACGAATGGGTGTGTAGCGACTGTGTTGACGTCACAATCCAGGGTGTGAACTAAGTTTCCGTTCAGCGTTGATTGACATGGTAATGGACCAATAGTATTGGAGAAAAGTTGAAAAAACTGACCCCGACGACGCTGTACGTTAAAGTGTGACATGTCACGACGTAACGTACGGCACGCATTATTCAAGTCATTCTGAGCCGTACAGCCTCTTTCCACCAGGTGTAGCGCTTCTCTCGCAGATTAAAAACAAGAAATGATCAATGGGGAGTGTAACGGTTAGTGTAAAGTTAATTACTCGTGAGTTCATCAATAGTTAATTTAATAAATGGTTAATTTTTCGTGTAATCACTGATTCTCAAAAACCGTGACACCCACAGTTTAATTGTGAAGAGAAATTTAGCCCCGCCCTAAAAACCCTATTCAAATTCGACACAAACCTTCAAATAGGTATGTAATGAGACATTATACAAACTCTTTATAGTGTTTTATTTACATTTTAGAGGTGATAAGTTGGACAAATCAGGTGAAAAAAGCTAGTTCCCCACACGACATATCTCCCCCTTTCACCATGACACAGTAGCTTTCGCTTCCACACCCCGCCATTTAAAAAAATACCCGGCGGAGCTCCATCGCTTTCTTCAATCATGCAGAGATGGGCAGCATGAAGGTCTCGTCATTGATTTTGCTGGAAAGGGGAGAAATTGTGCTTTACAATGGTTTTCATATTACAGTTGACCTGGAAGTATTAAGTTTTGGGAGCGCTAAAATAAGGTCAAATGTACGGAACAGCGTGAAGTACAAATGTTCCCTTCACTGGAACTAAGGAGCCTGAACCATGAAAAACAGCCCCAGACCATTATTCCTCCTCCGCCAAACTTTACAGTTGGCACTATGCTTTGGGGGCAGGTAGCGTTCTCCTGGCATCCGCCAAACCCAGATTTGTCCGTTGGACTGCCAGATGGTGAAGTGTGATTCATCACTCCAGAGAACACGTTTCCACTGCTCCAGAGTCCAATGGCGGCGAGTTTTACACCACTCCAGCCGACGCTTGGCATTGTGCATGGTGATCTTAGGCTTGTGTGCGGCTGCTCGGACATGGAAACCCATTTCATGAAGCTCCCGACTAACAGTTATTGTGCTGACGTTGCTTCCAGAGGCAGGTTGGAACTCGGTAGTGAGTGTTGCGACCGAGGACAGACGATTTTTACGCGCTACGCTCTTCAGCACTCGGCGGTCCCGTTCTGTGAGCTTGTGTGGCCTACCACTTCACGAAAGTCACTGGGCTCTTCAGTAAGGCCATTATACTGCCAATTTTTGGAGATTGCATGGCTGTGTTTTCCGATTTAATACATCTGTCAGCAACGGGTGTGGCTGAAATAACAGAATCCACTAATTTGAAGGGGTGTCTACATACTTAACTATATATAATAGTGTACATTTGGTTGTAAATGTTATATTTAGTAATAACACAGCATCATTATTATTATACAACATTATAATACAACTTAACAGCAATAAAAGTTAAGTAAAACTAAACAGAAATAATGTAGTTGTTAGTATGTATTTATTATTAACAGTTGATTTTCCAGAGGGAAGCGAAAAACTAGAAATCCATTTAAGCCAATATGGAGTAAACTGGAAAAATGTTCCTTGATCTCTCTTAAGACAATCGAGCAAGCTCATCGAAAATACACAATTAACTATTTACATGAACATGTATCTTTATTGAAGAAAGGCCTAGTCCTGCATTACCTCTAAACAAAGGTGAGTTAAGTTGTATTATAATGTTGTGTAATAATATTGTATAATCACCTTCAGGTGTAAAAACCACAGAAATTAAAAACAAAAAACTAGGCATTGGTCTGAAGCCGAAAAATAAAATAAAGTCACGAGGACCACAGTACCCATTCCACCCATGCTCTTCCAGGGTTTTCCAGCACACAGCTTTGACCTACTACAGTGGCTATGTTGGTATTGTACATTTTAAAATTAAAAATTTTAGTCATTTAGCAGACGCTCTTATCCAGTGCGACTTACAGGTAGTGACTGCATACATTCAAACCAGTGTTTGTGTGTGTGTATATATATATGCATTCGGAAAGTATTCAGACCCCTTCGCTTTTTCCACATTTTGTTACGTTACAACCTTATTCAAAAATTGATGAAATACATCGACAGATTTTTCACCTAGTCGGCTCGGGGATTAGAACCAGCGACCTTTCGGTTACTGGCACAACGCTCCTAACCACTAAGCTTGTGGGAGCACCACCTCTATGAGTATGAATTAGGCTGTTTGAGGAGGTTTGAATCCTAAGCAACAAGCTTACACATAGTTTGAAGTACAATACCAACACAGCTACTGTAGTAGGTCAAAGCTGTGTGCTGGAAAACCTTGGTGGAGCATGGGTGGAATAGGTACTGTGGTGCTCATGTGTATTTCCTTTCTTTTTCGTCTTCAGACCAACCTATTCTCACTTACAACTTAGTTCTTTTTTATTTAGAACTCACATCTCAGATATGACCTATTAGCCTCTCATATCAACAGAATGTGTCATATGTAAACCTAAAAGTATATATTTTTTACCTTTTAAAGTGCAAAAGTTTAGTGTAATTTGGTACTACCTTTTCAAGGACCAAGTGTTATAATATAATAATATAATATAATATGCCATTTAGCAGACGCTTTTATCCAAAGCGACTTACAGTCACGCGTGCATACATTTTTGTGTATGGGTGGTCCCGGGGATCGAACCCACTACCTTGGCGTTACAAGCGCCGTGCTCTACCAGCTGAGCTACAGAGGACCAAGTGTTGCCTGCTTGAGCCTATTTTGAAAGCATACAAATGGTATCAATTAAAAATGGAAATGTCTCATGATTTGTAATGGAGATTTTATTGATCTGATCGTATTATTTATTGCTAGATGAAAAATGTCAGAAGCAGCATCTTCAATGAACTTGGTAATGTCTGTGGCACCATGACCTGCTGCTTCCTATCCCTTTGGAATAGACAGCCCTCACTCTAGTGGGAAATCAAATGTAAAATGTAAATGTAAAATCAAAACTATTGCACATACAAACGTATGACACAAATCAGGCCCAGAAACGTCCCTGTCCTATCCTGGTTCTCCCTGATCAAAATAGTATTTCATTTAGAAGCATTTATTTCATTTTTTAATTTCTGCTGGCACACCCATTTGAACCCTACTGGATGAATAATGAAATGATACAAGACCCAGTCACTTGCTCTGTTCCTCTCTGGAATTCTGGGCCACGGAGGATGGAGGGACTTGGTCCCCCAACAGCTGAACCCAAGCCAAAGTGTGCATCCCAAATGGCACCCTCTTCCCTTTATAGTGCACTACTTTTGACCACGGCCCATAGGGGTTTCATAGGACTCTGGTCAAAAGTAGTGCACTATACAGGGAATAGGGTGTTATTTGGGACTCACATTTTCCCCTTTACTAGGAATTCCAGGCACTTTATTATTGCATTAGAGAGAGTTCCCAAATAAGTCCAGCTTCCTCCTCTGTCCCGTCAGGATTCCCGTGCCCTCAGCAGCCACAACCCGCGCTCCAGCATGTTGTCCCTCGTCCACCCGACCAGAAACTGTTTATTTGCAGCGCTTATTTAATCTTTATTCCTAAAATATACTGTATCAACTGGCTGGTTGCATTTACAGAACCCCTCTAGGGTCAAAGGTTAGATATAACTGCGGTCTAGACCCAATCATGGGTCTGGAATGGTATTTCACTAGCTATAACATTTCCCCCCAATGTGCATAGTGATATCAAGCATGTCCTAATAAGGTAAGATATACAGTGGGGAGAACAAGTATTTGATACACTGCCGATTTTGCAGGTTTTCCTACTTACAAAGCATGTAGAGGTCTGTAATTTTTATCATAGGTACACTTCAACTGTGAGAGACGGAATGTAAAACAAAAATCCAGAAAATCACATTGTATGATTTTTAAGTAATTAATTTGCATTTTATTGCATGACATACAGTGGGGGAAAAAGTATTTAGTCAGCCACCAATTGTGCAAGTTCTCCCACTTAAAAAGATGAGAGAGGCCTGTAATTTTCATCATAGGTACACGTCAACTATGACAGACAAATTGAGATTTTTTTTCTCCAGAAAATCACATTGTAGGATTTTTAATGAATTTATTTGCAAATTATGGTGGAAAATAAGTATTTGGTCACCTACAACAAAGAATGATGAGTTGCATCCAAAGAACACCATACCTACTGTGAAGCATGGGGGTGGAAACATCATGCTTTGGGGCTGTTTTTCTGCAAAGGGACCAGGACGACTGATCCGTGTAAAGGAAAGAATGAATGGGGCCATGTATCGTGAGATTTTGAGTGAAAACCTCCTTCCATCAGCAAGGGCATTGAAGATGAAACGTGGCTGGGTCTTTCAGCATGACAATGATCCCAAACACACCACCCGGGCAACGAAGGAGTGGCTTCGTAAGAAGCATTTCAAGGTCCTGGAGTGGCCTAGCCAGTCTCCAGATCTCAACCCCATAGAAAATCTTTGGAGGGAGTTGAAAGTCCGTGTTGCCCAGTGACAGCCCCAAAACATCACTGCTCTAGAGGAGATCTGCATGGAGGAATGGGCCAAAATACCAGCAACAGTGTGTGTAAAACCTTGTGAAGACTTACAGAAAACGTTTGACCTGTGTCATTGCCAACAAAGGGTATATAACAAAGTATTGAGAAACTTTTGTTATTGACCAAATACTTATTTTCCTCCATAATTTGCAAATAAATTCATAAAAAATCCTACAATGTGATTTCCTGGAAAAAAAATTCTCATTTTGTCTGTCATAGTTGACGTGTACCTATGATGAAAATTACAGGCCTCTCTCATCTTTTTAAGTGGGAGAACTTGCACAATTGGTGGCTGACTAAATACTTTTTTCCCCCACTGTAAGTATTTGGTCACCTACAAACAAGCAAGATTTCTTGCTCTCACAGACCTGTAACTTCTTCTTTAAGAGGCTCCTCTGTCCTCCACTCGTTACCTGTATAAAAGACACCTGTCCACACACTCAATCAAACAGACTCCAACCTCTCCACAATGGCCAATACCAGAGAGCTGTGTAAGGACATCAGGGATAAAATTGTAGACCTGCACAAGGCTGGGATGGGCTACAGGACAATAGGCAAGCAGCTTGGTGAGAAGGCAACAACTGTTGGCGCAATTATTAGAAAATGGAAGAAGTTCAAGATGACGGTCAATCACCCTCGGTCTGGGGCTCCATGCAAGATCTCACCTCGTGGGGCATCAATGATCATGAGGAAGGTGAGGGATCAGCCCAGAACTACACGGCGGGACCTGGTCAATGACCTGAAAAGAGCTGGGACCACAGTCTCAAAGAAAACCATTAGTAACACACTACGCCGTCATGGATTAAAATCCTGCAGCGCACGCAAGGTCCCCCTGCTCAAGCCAGCGCATGTCCAGGCCCGTCTGAAGTTTGCCAATGACCATCTGGATGATCCAGAGGAGGAATGGGAGAAGGTAATGTGGTCTGATTAGACAAAAATAGAGCTTTTTGGTCTAAACTCCACTCGCCGTGTTTGGAGGAAGAAGATGGACGAGTACAACCCCAAGAACACCATCCCAACCATGAAGCATGGAGGTGGAAACATCATTCTTTGGGGATGCTTTTCTGCAAAGGGGACAGGACGACTGCACCATATTGAGGGGAGGATGGATGGGGCCATGTATCGCGAGATCTTGGCCAACAACCTCCTTCCCTCAGTAAGAGCATTGAAGATGGGTCGTGGCTTGGTCTTCCAGCATGACAACGACCCGAAACACACAGCCAGGGCAACTAAGGAGTGGCTCCGTAAGAAGCATCTCAAGGTCCTGGAGTGGCCTAGCCAGTCAATCTTTGGAGGGAGCTGAAAGTCCGTATTGCCCAGCGACAGCCCCGAAACCTGAAGGATCTGGAGAAGGTCTGTATGGAGGAGTGGGTCAAAATCCCTGCTGCAGTGTCTGCAAACCTGGTCAAGACCTACAGGAAACGTATGATCTCTGTAATTGCAAACAAAGGTTTCTGTACCAAATATTAAGTTCTGCTTTTCTGATGTATCAAATACTTATGTCTTGCAATAAAATGCAAATTATTTACTTAAAAATCATACAATGTGATTTTCTAGATTTTTGTTTTAGATTCTGTCTCTCACAGTTAAAGTGTATCTATAAGAAAAATTACAGACCTCTACATGCTTTGTAAGTAGGAAAACCTGCAAAATCTGCAGTGTATCAAATACTTGTTCTCCCCACTGTATGTATGTTTGGGCATAAATACATGTTTCCCAGGTGTCCTGTAGGACCATAGTGTCTACTCTCTCTCTCTCTCTCTCTCTCTCTCTCGTTCTCTCTCTCGTTCTCTCTCTCTCTCTCTCTCTCTCTCTCTCTCTCTCTCTCTCTCTCGCTCTCTCTCGATCTCTCTCTTCTATCTCACATACAAAGTGTTGTCTTCTTTATCTCTGCAGTTATCTGGGAAAGGAAAGTTGAACCAAAGTTATCTGGGAAAGGAAAGTTGAACCACAGTTATCTGAGAAAGGAAAGTTGAACCACAGTTATCTGGGAAAGGAAAGTTGAACCACAGTTATCTGGGAAAGGAAAGTTGAACCACAGTTATTTTACATTTACATTTTAGTCATTTAGCAGACGCTCTTATCCAGAGCGACTTACAGTTAGTGAATACATCTTTTTTTATACTGGCCCCCCGTGGGAATCGAACCCACAACCCTGGCGTTGCAAACGCCATGCTCTATCAACTGAGCTACATCCCTGCCGGCCATTCCCTCCCCTACCCTGGGCCAATTGTGCGCCGCCCCATGAGTCTCCCGGTCGCGGCCGGCTGCGACAGAGCCTGGATTCGAACCAGGATCTCTAGTGGCACAGTTAGCACTGCGATGCAGTGCCTTAGACCACTGCGCCACTCAGGAGCCAAGTCCATATCACCTATTTATATCATGTGTGACTCATGTCACCATTTGAAAGCTTTCAAGCAATTAATAAATGTATTCTCTGAACATCCAACAACACTATCCAATAGCAGGGTGTGTATCTCGGTGTGTGGAGGCTGTTATGACACGCAGGTCAGGCTTCCCTTGAGCTCTTTGCCAGTTTGCTTCTTTTCCCACAGTTGCACAACAGCTGTTGGAAAATCCCCCAAAATGACGTACGCGTGTGTGTGTGTGTGTGTGTCTCTGTGTATATGTGTGTCTAGCTGGCGGCCTCTGGCCCTTTAGACTCTACGTACTCCAGGGCCTTCTCCTTGACAGCCTGGATGCTCTCTGGCGTGCCATTCTTCTTCTCACACTCCAGGTAACGCTTGAAGAAGAACTTGATCCTCTTCACCGCTACACTCAGGTGGATCACACGGTCAAACACAGCACGGACTTCCCTCTGGGAGCCGCGTTTGACCATGAGGTCTATGAAGACGGACCACAGGTCGGTGCGTTTGGGGTAGCTGGTCAGGATCTTGTCCAACATGGTCTTTCCTCGCTCTACGTCTCCGTAGCGGAACTCCAGCTGGGCAAACTTAGCTATCAGATCCACATTGTCTTTGATAGGCAGGCTCTTGATGGCCCTCTGTAGCAGGGCGTTGGCCGCGTCACTCTGACCCTGCTGAAGCAGGAAGGTCCCATAGCTCAGCCGCACAGCCTTATCCTGACGGAACCGCTTCACCATGGTCTTATACAGACCTTCCGCCTCCTTAGTCTTCTGACACTTGGCGTAGATGTCAGCCAGTTGCTGGTAGACGGGCATGGGTTCACAATACTGCACGGCCCGCTCAAACACCTTCTGAAGACTCTCCTCTGTCCCATACAGGTTCTCAAGGTTCAACAGAGCGACCCAAACATTCAGCTTCTCCTGCTCTTCTCTGAAGGAGATAGTCTTCAGGGCTCTCTCGGCCACCGCTCTAGCCTGTTCTATCTGTGTGGCCTGCAGGTGGAAGGCCATGAACTGCAGCCAGAGCAGAGAGCTGTCAGGGGAGCTGAGTAGCAGGCGCTCAAAGCTGGCCGCCGTCTGGGGTCGCAGGCCTGGGTCCATCAGCTCCGTCTCCAGCTTGGTCAGGGCCTTCTCAGCCTCCCGCTTCTCCACCTCCTGCTCGTGGCGAGACTTCTTCTGGGGCTTAGTCTTCACCTCGTCGTCCTCCCTATCGCTGGAGTTGAACCACAGTTATCTGGGAAAGGGAAGCTGAATCACAGTTATCTGAGAAAGGAAAGTTGAACCACAGTTATCTAGGAAAGGAAAGTTGAACCACAGTTATCTGGGAAAGGAAAGCTGAACCACAGTTATCTGGGAAAGGGAAGCTGAATCACAGTTATCTGGGAAAGGAAAGCTAAACCACATTGATTTCTCAACATTAAAGGACGTTATCTGTGTGTATTATCGCCTAATGCAACATTTCTGACTTTACTTTGGTCCCAGCTCTCTGCAGGTCATTCACTAGGTCCCCCCGTGTGGTTCTGGGATTTTTGCTCACCGTTCTTGTGATCATTTTGACCCCACGGGGTGAGATCTTGCATGGAGCCCCAGATCGAGGGAGATTATCAGTGGTCTTGTATGTCTTCCATTTCCTAATAATTGCTCCCACAGTTGATTTCTTCAAACCAAGCTGCTTACCTATTGCAGATTCAGTCTTCCCAGCCTGGTGCAGGTCTACAATTTTGTTTCTGGTGTCCTTTGACAGCTCTTTGGTCTTGGCCATAGTGGAGTTTGGAGTGTGACTGTTTGAGGTTGTGGACAGGTGTCTTTTATACTGATAACAAGTTCAAACAGGTGCCATTAATGCAGGTAACGAGTGGAGGACAGAGGAGCCTCTTAAAGAAGAAGTTACAGGTATGTGAGAGCCAGAAATCTTGCTTGTTTGTAGGTGACCAAATACTTATTTTCCACCATAATTTGCAAATAAATTCATTAAAAATCCTACAATGTGATTTTCTGGATTTTTTTTCCTCAATTTGTCTGTCATAGTTGACGTGTACCTATGATGAAAATTACAGGCCTCTCTCATCTTTTTAAGTGGGAGAACTTGCACAATTGGTGGCTGACTAAATACTTTTTTTCCCCACTGTATATTTTTTCCCCCCCAAAATAATTTCCTTTCTAGTTGCTTCAAACGCTCAATCCCTGGAATGTGTTCAATCATAGGTTTGGCTCTTTGCTTCGTGCCGAACTGAGTGATCTGAACTCAAAATGGTCCAAATGGTCCTGGAAATTATTTTGAGAACCCAAAGAATTATCAGAGGGGATCCCCCCTGCAGAGCTTGTTGTTAACTCCCACCAGCTCTCACAGTCTCACGTCAGAATTAAACGTTCATCCGTGTTTCTCAAACTTGTTAAAGGTTAAATTCAGGCATTAACTCCAAATTCTTAAGGGTAGGCATTTACTCTGAATGGTTAAGGTAAGGGTTAATTAAGGTTTTGCCTAATTAAGCTTTTAGATTATTAAAAAAATCTAAAACAACTTTCAATCCCTGGATTCAAACTTGCAGCCTTTGGAATCAGAGGCAGATGCTTACACCCATCCTCCATCCCTGTCCACAACGCCCTGGTAAAACCCAAACCTCAGCGCTCACTGTTGCCCCGAGTGGCCGGTTTCCACGTCTTCTCCTGACATCCTCAGACATGGATTGACGTCGAATACTAACTTGTATCACAGGTGACCTGGCTGGTTAACTCGGCCCCTGGCATCCTTCAATGATGTTCCCACCCTCCTGATGACACGCTTTGGTGGGCTGCAATGGGTAATCTCATACACACACACACACACACACACACACACACACACACACACACACACACACACACACACACACACACACACACACACACACACACACACACACACACACACACACACACACACACACACACACACACACACACACACACACACACACACACACACACACACACACACACACACACACCACACACAGACACACAGACAGACTTGAGAAGAGCTTGTGAAGACAGTGACACAGAGGCATGTCCTATCAGAGGTATGTCCTGTCAGAGATACAGTATGTGACGTCTGTTTAGTTTGTAAGTGAAGGTCATGTGTGTTATGTTCTCTAGAGCTTCTTTCCCCACACAGCTCAGTACAACGCAGCTCAGTACAACGCAGCTCAGTACAACGCAGCTCAGCACAACGCAGCTCAGTACAACGCAGCTCAGTACAACGCAGCTCAGTACAACGCAGCTCAGTACAACGCAGCTCAGTACAACGCAGCTCAGCACAACGCAGCTCAGCACAACGCAGCTCAGTACAACGCAGCTCAGTACAACGCAGCTCAGTACAACGCAGCTCAGTACAACGCAGCTCAGTACAACGCAGCTCAGCACAACGCAGCTCAGTACAACGCAGCAGAGTAGGGCTACAGTACAGCCATGTGAAGGCAGCAGCATTATTGAAAGACAGGAGACAGAGAGAGAAAGAGACCATTTGGACTTGAGCTCACACGATTTGGTAATAACCAACGAGCCAACCTACTAACCAAAAAGTCTGCCTGTCTGCCTGTCTGCCTGTCTGCCTGCCTGCCTGCCTGCCTGCCTGCCTGCCTGCCTGCATCACTGGGTCAGGTTCTAGTGGTGAGTCAGTCTCCTGAACACTTCCCGTCTGCAACAGACCACATGGAAATGGAAGGAATAGAATGGAGAATTATTGGAACGATAAATAGAAAATTGTGCAGAATAGTCCGTTTTGGTCCCATTAGGAGGCATCTTTTTGCGCTTTCACTAGACGTCTCATTATAAACATAAATATAGGTTGTAGTTACAATGGTGTTTGTTCTTTATCCTGCCACTGGTCACTATTACTCCTGTTTACATGTATATATTACCGTTAGCAGGGACAGGTTCATGGATTAAGAAATCATAGATTAAATCAGTATATTATGTTAACAAGACATTTGTGGAATGGTTGAAAAATGAGTTTAAATGACTCCAACCTAAGTGTATGTAAACTTCCGACTTCAACTGTACATACTGTTTCCACCTCAATTATCCAATCTCCCTGCATGTTACAGGAGGGGTCGCAGTTCCGGAGCGACCCACTAGGTGTCATCCTCCGACAACCTTAGGCACCTCCTCACTCACAGCATGGTCTAATCATCATCCTATTGGTGTCACCTGTGTCTACCTGTTCACCTGTGTATTTATGCCCTCACTTCCCTGTGTTCCCTTGCTCAGTTTTCTCTGCTAGTTTCTTGATGTCAAGAAGTACGAATCAGAGTCTGATCACGAGACGGAAATACAGGTACTTGAGAAGTGTTCTCCCTGTTTCATTGTTGTTTTCAGTCATAGTTAGTATTTCGTATTTCTGCTGTCAGCCTGTTTTTGGAGACCAATATGCTCCTCCTTTATTTTTCGTGTCTGTTATTTTGTATCCTGGCTTTGGGACCACCAGTAAAGATCCTTGTTTCACCATCTCTGCCTACTGCCTACTGTCTATCCTGCACTGCACCTGGGTCACGCCTCACACCAACCCTTACAGAAAACTGAGCCAATATAGACCGAAGTGGAGGCAACACAGTATAAAAGAGCAACGCAGGGAGCCATGCTGAACCAGCACGACCGCAGCCTGCAGCAGATCACAGAGAATCTTTGCCAGCTGACGATCGCCGTACAGAGCCGAGTGGACACCCGACCAGCCCCAGCAGCTGGTGGAGCGGAAGCCGCGGCAGCGGCGTCTCCATTCTCGCCTGCGACATCGCAGGAACCCCGCCCACCACCTGCGGAGAGGTACGACGGACGTCCAGAGGGATGCAGGGAATTCCTCACCCAGTTTTCCCTGGTATTCAGCCTACAACCCTCCTCCTTCCCGACGGAGCAGGGCCGGGTGGCCTACATTATCACTCTGTTGACAGGTCGGGCCTTTTCCTGGTCTACCGCGGAGTGGGAGAGCCAAACTCCGGCGTGCTCCGACTCCTACCAATTCAACCGGGAGCTTCAACCGGGAGCTAAGCAAGGTGTTTGAGACCTCTCGGGTGGTGTCAGGGCACGAGGCTGGGAGGCGGTTAACGGCCTGTTGGCAGGGTGACCGTTCGGTGGCGGACTACTCCGTGGAGTTCCGGACCCGGGCTCGAGAGGCAGGATGGGAGGAGGTCGCCTTTACACGCAGGAGCTATCGGAGGGGATGAAGGACGAACTCTCCTTCAGGGAGCTGCCTGAGCGACTGGACGGCCTCGTCGACCTCTCGGTGCCGGTAGACAATCGGCGTCGTGAGAGAGAAGCATGATGCAAGGCGTGCCTCTGCGTCCCCCTATCAGCCTGGAGGCTTTCCGACCGATTCAGGGAGGAGGCTATGCAGATGGGTGCGGCGCGCTTGTCCAGGATGGAGAGGCGTCTGCGCCAGGGACGTTGCCTGTACTGCGGCCAGGCAGGTCACCATTGCGAGTCATTCCCGGAGAAGCCAGGAAACGGGAGGGCCTCGCTAGTATCGGTAGGGGTGCTAGCGAGCCGGAACCGAAACCCCAACTCCAGAGACACCTGGACTTTTCTCCCCATCAGGGTTCAGTGGGCACATGCTGCGCATCGGGCGCATGCACTGGTGGATTCTGGGGCCGCTGGAAACCTGATGGACGCAGGGCTGGCCCAAGGGTGGAGCGTTCCATTACTCTTCCTCTCCGAGCCAGTTCCGGTCATGGGCCTGGACGGCCGGCCATTGGGGTCGGGCTTTATCACCCGGTGCACTGTCCCCGTGCGTGTCCGGGTGGCAGGGGGGGCTTTGGGAGGATATCCAGTTTTTCATTGTGGATTATCCAGAGTGTCCCCTCATCCTCGGGCACCCCTGGCTGGTCGCCCACAAACCCTGCATAGACTGGTCCACGGGGCGGCTCATCCTGGAGGGCGGCTCCGCCCCCATCCTGTTCCAGTCTCCACCGACCACTCATCAGCCCAAACCACTGTCCCAGACCACCTACCAGTTCTCACCTCTTCGGTGGCGGTTGCCACCGGGAGGATGGCGGCTATAGACTCCGTCACGGGCCAGACCTGGCAGGCGTTCCCCGGGAGTATTGGGATCTGGGGGAGGTGTTTAGTAAGAGGCGTGCCAAGGGCCTACCTCCTCACAGGCCATACGACTGCGCTATCGATCCCCTGCCGGGCGCCATGCCCACACGAGGGCGATTGTTGTCCTTGTCCCGGCCGGAGACGCTGGCCATGAGGGAGCATATCGACGAGGCACTCATCGAGGGTCACATCCGTCCCTCTACCTCACCTTCTTCGTCGGGAAAAACGACGGTGGGCAGCGGCCGTGCGTTGATTACCGGACGCTCAACAACATCACGGTTAAGAACCGCTACCCACTCCCCCTGATGACGATGGCATTCGAGTCGTTGCAGGGAGCCCGGGTCTTCACCAAGCTGGACTTACATAATGCCTACAACCTTTGGTGAGGATTCGGGAGGGGGACGAGTGGAAGACGGCGTTTAACACACCCGGTGGGCATTACGAGTTCCAAGTCATGCCATTTGGTCTAGCCAACGCGCCTGCGGTGTTCCAGGCGTTGGTCAATGACGTTGTCTGGGACCTCCTCGACTGCAGTGTCTTCGTGTATTTGGATGACATCCTAATATTTTTGAAGGACATCCTGTATCCTGGCTTTGGGACCACCAGTATGTCACGATCGTCGGGAACAGAGGACCAAGGCGCAGCGTGGAAGGTGAACATACTTTTTATTAAATGATACACAAACAAAAACAACAAAACGATAACGTGACGTCCTTGGATCAAACACAAACTTAATTGGAACAAGATCCCACCAACACTGTGGGAAAACTGGCTGCTTAAGTATGGTTCCCAATCAGAGACAACAAGCAACAGCTGATACACGTTGCCTCTGATTGAGAACCACACTGGCCAACATAGAACTACAAAACTAGAACAAAAACAAATGAAAACTCACACCCTGGCTCAACATACTAGAGTCCCCAGAGCCAGGGCGTGACACAGTAAAGATCCTTGTTTCACCATCTTTGCCTACTGCCTACTGTCTATCCTGCACCGCACCTGGGTCACACCTCACACCAACACTTACACCTGCACATTGTAAATGTGGTACTGACCCTGACCCTGACCCTGACCCTGACCCTGTACATAGCTTCCTCTCTTATTTGTTAGCTCTCCTGTCTATTAGTTATACTATTTTGATATTGATAGCGGGCGCCATCCCATAAACCCTTGCTGTCACAGTGGAGGCCAGAGGACCTATGTACAGGAGAGACTTCTGATCTGTTTTCAATAATGGAGATTCTGATTAGGAATTATGAGGTATATCGTGTTGGAAGACTAAATAGTGTGGCCTTGGTGGGGCTATAGGAAGGAAGCAAGTCAGGAATTGTTTTTAATGTGTATTTTATCAATTCCATAGAGGTACAAAGAAAATACCTCTGCAGCCTTACTAGATGTTGAAAATACCACAGGAATTGTGGTATTTGACTAAAGATTTGATTGAAACGTATATTATCTAATGTTTTCACTAGTTTTGTTGGGCTGGGAAATTCTGCGAGGTAGCATAACATCATAATCACCAGAACCTTGTACCGGTTGTGGGAGGCTAGAGTCACATCTCTCTCTCTCTCTCTCTCTCTCTCTCTCTCTCTCTCTCTCTCTGTGGGGCCTAAATAACCCATGTTCCTATTTTAAACACAACCGCAGTTAGTTAGAGGAGAACAAATGCTATAACATGAAATGTCTGAGATTACGTCCAAATTCAGGAATGATAGAGTAATAGAGAGAGAGAGAGAGAGAGAGAGAGAGAGAGAGAGAGAGAGAGAGAGAGAGAGAGAGAGAGAGAGAGAGAGAGAGAGAGAGAGAGAGAGAGAGAGAGAGAATAGGGTGCCATTTGGGACACAGACAGTATTTTAATAGAGCGTGTATTGGAGTGGAGCCAGGAGAGCTGCTGTGTACTAAGGCTGCATAGTCAGAATGTAGAGTCAGGGTTCAGTGACCACCACTAGATAGATGGGAGGACCAGTGACCACCACTAGATAGATGGGAGGACCAGTGACCACCACTAGATAGATGCTAGGACCAGTGACCACCACTAGATAGAGAGGAGTACCAGTGACCACCACTAGATAGATGCTAGGACCAGTGACCACCACTAGATAGATGCTAGGACCAGTGCCCACAACTAGATAGATGCTAGGACCAGTGCCCACCCCTAGATAGATATTAGGACTAGTGACCACCACTAGATAGATGCTAGGACCAGTGACCACCACTAGATAGAGAGGAGGACCAGTGACAACCACTAGATAGATGCTAGGACCAGTGACCACAGCTAGATAGATGCTAGGACCAGTGACCACCACTAGATAGAGAGGAGTACCAGTGACCACCACTAGATAGACGCTAGGACCAGTGACCACCACTAGATAGATGATAGGACCAGTGATCACCAGTAGATAGAGAGGAGTACCAGTGACCACCACTAGATAGATGCTAGGACCAGTGACCACCACTTGATAGATGCTACGACCAGTGACCACCACTAGATATATGGGAGAACCAGTGACAACCACTAGATAGTTTATAGGACCAGTGACCACCACTAGATAGATGCTAGGACCAGTGACCACCACTAGATATATTCTAGGACCAGTGACCACCACTAGATAGATGCTAGGACCAGTGACCACCACTAGATAGAGACAAGGACCAGTGACCATCACTAGATAGATGGGAGGACCAGTGACCACCACTAGATAGATGCTAAGACCAGTGACCACCACTAGATAGAGAGGAGTACCAGTGACCACCACTAGATAGATGCTAGGACCAGTGACCACCACTAGATAGATGCTAGGACCAGTGACCACCACTTGATAGATGCTACGACCAGTGACCACCACTAGATATATGGGAGAACCAATGACAACCACTAGATAGTTTATAGGACCAGTGACCACCACTACATAGATGCTAGGACCAGTGACCACCACTAGATATTTCTAGGACCAGTGACCACCACTAGATAGATGCTAGGACCAGTGACCACCACTAGATAGAGACAAGGACCAGTGACCATCACTAGATAGATGGGAGGACCAGTGACCACCACTAGATAGATGCTAAGACCAGTGACCACCACTAGATAGAGAGGAGTACCAGTGACCACCACTAGATAGATGCTACGACCAGTGACCACCACTAGATAGATGCTAGGACCAGTGACCACCACTAGATAGATGCTAGGACCAGTGCCCACAACTAGATAGATGCTAGGACCAGTGCCCACCCCTAGATAGATATTAGGACTAGTGACCACAACTAGATAGATGCTAGGACCAGTGACCACCACTAGATAGAGAGGAGGACCAGTGTCAACCACTAGATAGATGCTAGGACCAGTGACCACAGCTAGATAGATGCTAGGACCAGTGACCACCACTAGATAGAGAGGAGTACCAGTGACCACCACTAGATAGACGCTAGGACCAGTGACCACCACTAGATAGATGATAGGACCAGTGATCACCAGTAGATAGAGAGGAGTACCAGTGACCACCACTAGATAGATGCTAGGACCAGTGACCACCACTTGATAGATGCTACGACCAGTGACCACCACTAGATATATGGGAGAACCAGTGACAACCACTAGATAGTTTATAGGACCAGTGACCACCACTAGATAGATGCTAGGACCAGTGACCACCACTAGATAGATGCTAGGACCAGTGACCACCACTAGATAGAGACAAGGACCAGTGACCATCACTAGATAGATGGGAGGACCAGTGACCACCACCAGATAGATGCTAAGACCAGTGACCACCACTAGATAGAGAGGAGTACCAGTGACCACCACTAGATAGATGCTAGGACCAGTGACCACCACTAGATAGATGCTAGGACCAGTGACCACCACTTGATAGATGCTACGACCAGTGACCACCACTAGATATATGGGAGAATCAGTGACAACCACTAGATAGTTTATAGGACCAGTGACCACCACTAGATAGATGCTAGGACCAGTGACCACCACTAGATATTTCTAGGACCAGTGACCACCACTAGATAGATGCTAGGACCAGTGACCACCAGTCGATAGAGACAAGGACCAGTGACCATCACTAGATAGATGGGAGGACCAGTGACCACCACTAGATAGATGCTAAGACCAGTGACCACCACTAAATAGAGAGGAGTACCAGTGACCACCACTAGATAGATGCTAGGACCAGTGACCACCACTAGATAGATGCTAGGACCAGTGACAACCA
The DNA here is from genome assembly GCF_020615455.1 of Coregonus clupeaformis. Classification (NCBI taxonomy): domain Eukaryota; kingdom Metazoa; phylum Chordata; class Actinopteri; order Salmoniformes; family Salmonidae; genus Coregonus; species Coregonus clupeaformis. Next base: position 41,178,664 of record NC_059227.1, on the reverse strand, counting down.
CTAGATAGATGCTAGGACCAGTGACCACAGCTAGATAGATGCTAGGACCAGTGACAACCACTAGATAGATGTGAGGATCAGTGACCACCACTAGATAGATGCTAGGACCAGTGACCACCACTAGATAGATGGGAGGACCAGTGACCACCACTAGATAAATGCTAGGACCAGTGACCACCACTAGATAGAGGGGAGGACCAGTGACCACCACTAGATAGATTCTAGGACCAGTGACCACCACTAGATAGATGCTAAGACTAGTGACCACCACTAGATAGATACTAGGACCAGTGACCACCACTAGATAGAGAGGAGGACCAGTGACCACCACTAGATATATGCTAGGACCAGTGACAACCACTAGATAGATGCTAGGACCAGTGACCACAACTAGATAGATGCTAGGACCAGTGCCCACCCCTAGATAGATGCTAGGACCAGTGACAACCGCTAGAGAGAGTGGAGGATCAGTGACCACCATTAGGTAGATGCTAGGACTAGAACCACCACTAGTTAGATGCTAGGACTAGTGACCACCACTAGATAGATGGGAGGACCAGTGACCACCACTAGATAGAGGGGAGGACCAGTGACCACCACTAGATAGATGGGAGGACCAGTGACCACCACTAGATAGAGGGGGAGGACCAGTGACCACCACTAGATAGATGGGAGGACCAGTGACCACCACTAGATAGAGGGGAGGACCAGTGACCACCACTAGATAGATGGGAGGACCAGTGACCACCACTAGATAGAGGGGAGGACCAGTGACCACCACTAGATAGAGAGGAGTACCAGTGACCACCACTAGATAGATGCTAGGACCAGTGACCACAGCTAGATAGATGCTAGGACCAGTGACCACCACTAGATAGAGGGGAGGACCAGTGACCACCACTAGATAGATGGGAGGACCAGTGACCACCACTAGATAGAGGGGAGGACCAGTGACCACCACTAGATAGATGGGAGGACCAGTGACCACCACTAGATAGAGGGGAGGACCAGTGACCACCACTAGATAGATGGGAGGACCAGTGACCACCACTAGATAGAGGGAGGACCAGTGACCACCACTAGATAGAGAGGAGTACCAGTGACCACCACTAGATAGATGCTAGGACCAGTGACCACAGCTAGATAGATGCTAGGACCAGTGACAACCGCTAGATATATGCTAGGAACAGTGACAAACACTAGAGAGAGTGGAGGATCAGTGACCACCATTAGGTAGATGCTAGGACTAGAACCACCACTAGATAGATGCTAGGACTAGTGACCACCACTAGATAGATGCTAGGACCAGTGACCACCACTAGATAGATGCTAGGACCAGTGACCACCACTAGATAGATGCTAGGACCAGTGACAACCACTAGATATATGCTAGGACCAGTGCCCACCACTAGATAGTTGCTAGGACCGGTGACCACCACTAGATAGATGCTAGGACCAGTGACAACCACTAGATAGATGCTAGGACCAGTGACAAACACTAGATAGAGTGGAGGACCAGTGACCACCATTAGGTAGATGCTAGGGGCTAGTACCACCACTAGATAGATGCTAGGACCAGTGACCACCAGTCGATAGATGCTAGGTCCAGTGACCACCACTAGATAGAGGGAGGACCAGTGACCACCACTAGATAGAGTGGAGGACCAGTGACCACCACTAGGTAGATGCTAGGACTAGTACCACCACTAGATAGATGCTAGGACCAGTGACCACCAGTCGATAGATGCTAGGACCAGTGACCACCACTAGATAGAGGGGAGGACCAGTGACCACCACTAGATAGATGCTAGGACCAGTGACCACCACTAGATAGAGGGGAGGACCAGTGACCACCACTAGATAGATGCTAGGACCAGTGACCACCACTAGATAGATGCTAGGACCAGTGACAACCACTAGATATATGCTAGGACCAGTGCCCACCACTAGATAGATGCTAGGACCAGGTGACCACCACTAGATAGATGCTAGGACCAGTGACAACCACTAGATAGATGCTAGGACCAGTGACAAACACTAGATAGAGTGGAGGACCAGTGACCACCATTAGGTAGATGCTAGGACTAGTACCACCACTAGATAGATGCTAGGACCAGTGACCACCAGTCGATAGATGCTAGGACCAGTGACCACCACTAGATAGAGGGGAGGACCAGTGACCACCACTAGATAGAGTGGAGGACCAGTGACCACCACTAGGTAGATGCTAGGACTAGTACCACCACTAGATAGATGCTAGGACCAGTGACCACCAGTCGATAGATGCTAGGACCAGTGACCACCACTAGATAGATGCTAGGACCAGTGACCACCACTAGATAGAGAGGAGTACCAGTGACCACCACTAGATAGATGCTAGGACCAGTGACCACCACTAGATAGATGCTAGGACCAGTGCCCACAACTAGATAGACGCTAGGACCAGTGCCCACCCCTAGATAGATATTAGGACTAGTGACCACCACTAGATAGATGCTAGGACCAGTGACCACCACTAGATAGAGAGGAGGACCAGTGACAACCACTAGATAGATGCTAGGACCAGTGACCACAGCTAGATAGATGCTAGGACCAGTGACCACCACTAGATAGAGAGGAGTACCAGTGACCACCACTAGATAGACGCTAGGACCAGTGACCACCACTAGATAGATGATAGGACCAGTGATCACCAGTAGATAGAGAGGAGTACCAGTGACCACCACTAGATAGATGCTAGGACCAGTGACCACCACTTGATAGATGCTACGACCAGTGACCACCACTAGATATATGGGAGAACCAGTGACAACCACTAGATAGTTTATAGGACCAGTGACCACCACTAGATAGATGCTAGGACCAGTGACCACCACTAGATATATTCTAGGACCAGTGACCACCACTAGATAGATGCTAGGACCAGTGACCACCACTAGATAGAGACAAGGACCAGTGACCATCACTAGATAGATGGGAGGACCAGTGACCACCACTAGATAGATGCTAAGACCAGTGACCACCACTAGATAGAGAGGAGTACCAGTGACCACCACTAGATAGATGCTAGGACCAGTGACCACCACTAGATAGATGCTAGGACCAGTGACCACCACTTGATAGATGCTACGACCAGTGACCACCACTAGATATTGGGAGAACCAATGACAACCACTAGATAGTTTATAGGACCAGTGACCACCACTACATAGATGCTAGGACCAGTGACCACCACTAGATATTTCTAGGACCAGTGACCACCACTAGATAGATGCTAGGACCAGTGACCACCACTAGATAGAGACAAGGACCAGTGACCATCACTAGATAGATGGGAGGACCAGTGACCACCACTAGATAGATGCTAAGACCAGTGACCACCACTAGATAGAGAGGAGTACCAGTGACCACCACTAGATAGATGCTAGGACCAGTGACCACCACTAGATAGATGCTAGGACCAGTGACCACCACTAGATAGATGCTAGGACCAGTGCCCACAACTAGATAGATGCTAGGACCAGTGCCCACCCCTAGATAGATATTAGGACTAGTGACCACAACTAGATAGATGCTAGGACCAGTAACCACCACTAGATAGAGAGGAGGACCAGTGTCAACCACTAGATAGATGCTAGGACCAGTGACCACAGCTAGATAGATGCTAGGACCAGTGACCACCACTAGATAGAGAGGGTACCAGTGACCACAACTAGATAGATGCTAGGACCAGTGACCACCACTAGATAGATGATAGGACCAGTGATCACCAGTAGATAGAGAGGAGTACCAGTGACCACCACTAGATAGATGCTAGGACCAGTGACCACCACTTGATAGATGCTACGACCAGTGACCACCACTAGATATATGGGAGAACCAGTGACAACCACTAGATAGTTTATAGGACCAGTGACCACCACTAGATAGATGCTAGGACCAGTGACCACCACTAGATATATTCTAGGACCAGTGACCACCACTAGATAGATGCTAGGACCAGTGACCACCACTAGATAGAGACAAGGACCAGTGACCATCACTAGATAGATGGGAGGACCAGTGACCACCACCAGATAGATGCTAAGACCAGTGACCACCACTAGATAGAGAGAGACTGACCACCACTAGATAGGGACCAGTGACCACCACTAGATAGATGCTAGGACCAGTGACCACCACTTGATAGATGCTACGACCAGTGACCACCACTAGATATATGGGAGAATCAGTGACAACCACTAGATAGTTTATAGGACCAGTGACCACCACTAGATAGATGCTAGGACCAGTGACCACCACTAGATATTTCTAGGACCAGTGACCACCACTAGATAGATGCTAGGACCAGTGACCACCAGTCGATAGAGACAAGGACCAGTGACCATCACTAGATAGATGGGAGGACCAGTGACCACCACTAGATAGATGCTAAGACCAGTGACCACCACTAGATAGAGAGGAGTACCAGTGACCACCACTAGATAGATGCTAGGACCAGTGACCACCACTAGATAGATGCTAGGACCAGTGACAACCACTAGATAGATGCTAGGACCAGTGACCACAGCTAGATAGATGCTAGGACCAGTGACAACCACTAGATAGATGTGAGGATCAGTGACCACCACTAGATAGATGTTAGGACCAGTGACCACCACTAGATAGATGGGAGACCAGTGACCACCACTAAATAAATGCTAGGACCAGTGACCACCACTAGATAGAGGGAGGACCAGTGACCACCACTAGATAGATTCTAGGACCAGTGACCACCACTAGATAGATGCTAAGACTAGTGACCACCACTAGATAGATACTAGGACCAGTGACCACCACTAGATAGAGAGGAGGACCAGTGACCACCACTAGATATATGCTAGGACCAGTGACAACCACTAGATAGATGCTAGGACCAGTGACCACAACTAGATAGATGCTAGGACCAGTGCCCACCCCTAGATAGATGCTAGGACCAGTGACAACCGCTAGAGAGAGTGGAGGATCAGTGACCACCATTAGGTAGATGCTAGGACTAGAACCACCACTAGTTAGATGCTAGGACTAGTGACCACCACTAGATAGATGGGAGGACCAGTGACCACCACTAGATAGAGGGGAGGACCAGTGACCACCACTAGATAGATGGGAGGACCAGTGACCACCACTAGATAGAGGGGAGGACCAGTGACCACCACTAGATAGATGGGAGGACCAGTGACCACCACTAGATAGAGGGGAGGACCAGTGACCACCACTAGATAGAGAGGAGTACCAGTGACCACCACTAGATAGATGCTAGGACCAGTGACCACGCTAGATAGATGCTAGGACCAGTGACCACCACTAGATAGAGGGAGGACCAGTGACCACCACTAGATAGATGGGAGGACCAGTGACCACCACTAGATAGAGGGAGGACCAGTGACCACCACTAGATAGATGGGAGGACCAGTGACCACCACTAGATAGAGGGGAGGACCAGTGACCACCACTAGATAGATGGGAGGACCAGTGACCACCACTAGATAGAGGGGAGGACCAGTGACCACCACTAGATAGAGAGGAGTACCAGTGACCACCACTAGATAGATGCTAGGACCAGTGACCACAGCTAGATAGATGCTAGGACCAGTGACAACCGCTAGATATATGCTAGGAACAGTGACAAACACTAGAGAGAGTGGAGGATCAGTGACCACCATTAGGTAGATGCTAGGACTAGAACCACCACTAGATAGATGCTAGGACTAGTGACCACCACTAGATAGATGCTAGGACCAGTGACCACCACTAGATAGATGCTAGGACCAGTGACCACCACTAGATAGATGCTAGGACCAGTGACAACCACTAGATATATGCTAGGACCAGTGCCCACCACTAGATAGATGCTAGGACCGGTGACCACCACTAGATAGATGCTAGGACCAGTGACAACCACTAGATAGATGCTAGGACCAGTGACAAACACTAGATAGAGTGGAGGACCAGTGACCACCATTAGGTAGATGCTAGGGCTAGTACCACCACTAGATAGATGCTAGGACCAGTGACCACCAGTCGATAGATGCTAGGTCCAGTGACCACCACTAGATAGAGGGGAGGACCAGTGACCACCACTAGATAGAGTGGAGGACCAGTGACCACCACTAGGTAGATGCTAGGACTAGTACCACCACTAGATAGATGCTAGGACCAGTGACCACCAGTCGATAGATGCTAGGACCAGTGACCACCACTAGATAGAGGGGAGGACCAGTGACCACCACTAGATAGATGCTAGGACCAGTGACCACCACTAGATAGAGGGGAGGACCAGTGACCACCACTAGATAGATGCTAGGACCAGTGACCACCACTAGATAGATGCTAGGACCAGTGACAACCACTAGATATATGCTAGGACCAGTGCCCACCACTAGATAGATGCTAGGACCGGTGACCACCACTAGATAGATGCTAGGACCAGTGACAACCACTAGATAGATGCTAGGACCAGTGACAAACACTAGATAGAGTGGAGGACCAGTGACCACCATTAGGTAGATGCTAGGACTAGTACCACCACTAGATAGATGCTAGGACCAGTGACCACCAGTCGATAGATGCTAGGACCAGTGACCACCACTAGATAGAGGGGAGGACCAGTGACCACCACTAGATAGAGTGGAGGACCAGTGACCACCACTAGGTAGATGCTAGGACTAGTACCACCACTAGATAGATGCTAGGACCAGTGACCACCAGTCGATAGATGCTATGACCAGTGACCACCACTAGATAGAGGGGAGGACCAGTGACCACCACTAGATAGATGGGAGGACCAGTGACCACAACTAGATAGATGGGAGGACCAGTGACCACCACTAGATAGATGCTAGGACCAGTGACCACCACTAGATAGATGCTAGGACCAGTGACAACCACTAGATATATGCTAGGACCAGTGCCCACCACTAGATAGATGCTAGGACCGGTGACCACCACTAGATAGATGCTAGGACCAGTGACAACCACTAGATAGATGCTAGGACCAGTGACAAACACTAGATAGAGTGGAGGACCAGTGACCACCATTAGGTAGATGCTAGGACTAGTACCACCAATAGATAGATGCTAGGACCAGTGACCACCAGTCGATAGATGCTAGGACCAGTGACCACCACTAGATAGAGGGGAGGACCAGTGACCACCACTAGATAGAGTGGAGGACCAGTGACCACCACTAGATAGATGCTAGGACCAGTGACCACCACTAGATAGATGCTAGGACCAGTGACCACCACTAGATAGATGCTAGGACCAGTGACCACCACTAGATAGAGGGGAGGACCAGTGACCACCACTAGATAGATGCTAGGACCAGTCACCACCACCAGATAGTTGCTAGTTAGGAGGTGCTAGGTAGAGGGTAGTGTTTATAACACCCTTTCAGCCAGTAAAGGGTAGTGTTTATAACACCCTTTCAGCCAGTAGAGGGTAGTGTTTATAACACCCTTTCAGCCAGTAGAGGGTAGTGTTTATAACACCCTTTCAGCCAGTAGAGGGTAGTGTTTATAACACCCTTTCAGCCAGTAGAGGGTGGTGTTTATAACACCCTTTCAGCCAGTAGAGGGTAGTGTTTATAACACTCTTTCCGCCAGTAGAGGGTAGTGTTTATAACACCCTTTCAGCCAGTAGAGGGTAGTGTTTATAACACCCTTTCAGCCAGAAGAGAGTAGTGTTTATAACACCCTTTAAGCCAGTAGAGGGTAGTGTTTATAACACCCTTTCAGCCAGTAAAGGGTAGTGTTTATAACACCCTTTCAGCCAGTAGAGGGTAGTGTTTATAACACCCTGTCAGCCAGTAGAGGGTAGTGTTTATAACACCCTTTCAGCCAGTATAGGGTAGTGTTTATAACACCCTTTCAGCCAGTAGAGGGTAGTGTTTATAACACCCTTTCAGCCAGTAGAGGGTAGTGTTTATAACACTCTTTCCGCCAGTAGAGGGTAGTGTTTATAAAACCCTTTCAGCCAGTAGAGGGTAGTGTTTATAGCACCCTTTCAGCCAGTAGAGGGTAGTGTTTATAGCACCCTTTCAGCCAGTAGAGGGTAGTGTTTATAACACCCTTTCAGCCAGTAGAGGGTAGTGTTTATAACACCCTTTCAGCCAGTAGAGGGTAGTGTTTATAACACCCTTTCAGCCAGTAGAGGGTAGTGTTTATAACACCCTTTCAGCCAGTAGAGGTAGTGTTTATAACACCCTTTCAGCCAGTAGAGGGTAGTGTTTATAGCACCCCCTTTCAGCCAGTAGAGGGTGGTGTTTATAACACCCTTTCAGCCAGTAGAGGGTAGTGTTTATAACACCCTTTAAGCCAGTAGAGGGTAGTGTTTATAACACCCTTTCAGCCAGTAGAGGGTAGTGTTTATAACACCCTTTCAGCCAGTAGAGGGTAGTGTTTATAACACCCTTTCCGCCAGTAGAGGGTGGTGTTTATAACACCCTTTCAGCCAGTAGAGGGGTAGTGTTTATAACACCCTTTCAGCCAGTAGAGGGTAGTGTTTATAACACCCTTTCAGCCAGTAGAGGGTAGTGTTTATAGCACCCTTTCAGCCAGTAGAGGGTAGTGTTTATAAGACCCTTTCAGCCAGTAGAGGGTAGTGTTTATATCACCCTTTCAGCCAGTAGAGGGTAGTGTTTATAACACCCTTTCAGCCAATAGCGGGTAGTGTTTATAGCACCCTTTCAGCCAGTAGAGGGTAGTGTTTATAACACCCTTTCAGCCAGTAGAGGGTAGTGTTTATAACACCCTTTCAGCCAGTAGAGGGTAGTGTTTATAACACCCTTTCAGCCAGTAGAGGGTGGTGTTTATAACACCCTTTCAGCCAGTAGAGGGTAGTGTTTATAACACCCTTTCAGCCAGTAGAGGGTAGTGTTTATAACACCCTTTCAGCCAGTAGAGGGTAGTTTTTATAGCACCCTTTCAGCCAGTAGAGGGTAGTGTATATAACACCCTTTCAGCCAGTAGAGGGTAGTGTTTATAACACCCTTTCAGCCAGTAGAGGGTAGTGTTTATAACACCCTTTCAGCCAGTAGAGGGTGGTGTTTATAACACCCTTTCAGCCAGTAGAGGGTAGTGTTTATAACACCCTTTCAGCCAGTAGAGGGTAGTGTTTATAACACCCTTTCAGCCAGTAGAGCGTAGTTTTTATAGCACCCTTTCAGCCAGTAGAGGGTAGTGTATATAACACCCTTTCAGCCAGTAGAGGGTAGTGTTTATAACACCCTTTCAGCCAGTAGAGGGTAGTGTTTATAACACCCTTTCAGCCAGTAGAGGGTAGTGTTTATAACACCCTTTCAGCCAGTAGAGGGTGGTGTTTATAACACCCTTTCAGCCAGTAGAGGGTAGTGTTTATAACACCCTTTCAGCCAGTAGAGGGTAGTGTTTATAACACCCTTTCAGCCAGTAGAGGGTAGTGTTTATAACACCCTTTCAGCCAGTAGAGGGTGGTGTTTATAACACCCTTTCAGCCAGTAGAGGGTAGTGTTTATAACACCCTTTCAGCCAGTAGAGGGTGGTGTTTATAACACCCTTTCAGCCAGTAGAGCAGGGTTCTTCAATTCCGGTCCTGGATGGCCGAAACACCTCTGTTTTTCATCCTCTCCTTCTAATCAGGGGCTAATTCAGCTATCACCAGAGTGCAATTACTACCAGGTAGAAATAAAAAACGAAGTGTTTCGGCCCTCCAGGACGGGATGAAGAACCCTGCAGTGAGGGTAGTGTTTATAGCACCCTTTCAGCCAGTAGAGGGTAGTGTTTATAACACCCTTTCAGCCAGTAGAGGGTAGTGTTTATAACACCCTTTCAGCCAGTAGAGGGTAGTGTTTATAACACCCTTTCAGCCAGTAGAGGGTAGTGTTTATAACACCCTTTCAGCCAGTAGAGGGTAGTGTTTATAACACCCTTTCAGCCAGTAGAGGGTAGTGTTTATAACACCCTTTCAGCCAGTAGAGGGCAGTGTTTGTCCATAAATTGTGGAACCACATTTCCCCCAACCCGTGTATCCTCTCTGCACTGAGTTAAGTCTGCAGACTTCTAGTTTCAGCAGTTTAACTACTATTGTTTTTGTGAAGAAGTATTGCTATGCTTAGAAATAGAGAAAGGGAAAATGTTAAATAATTTAAATAATAAATGTGTTCGTGTGTGAAATGTTTGTAATACAAAATACTGAATCAATGTGGATTGGTAATATCCTAAGTTACATAACTGCTTATATTTCAAATGTCGAAGATTATTTCTGCTCAAGGGGGACACAATCTCATCACAACAATTCTATTACATGTGGTAAGTAGTTTATTCAATATTATTTACCAACAAATACTTTTCTTCAAAATAAATAATCCGCTCTCCTTTAGTGATGACATTGCTTTTGTTCAGACAAAACCAGGAAGTCCTTGAGAAAATGTTTTATGTTTTTGTCCACTTGAAAAAAAAAAAAAGTTGTCTAAATTCGTCGCGGGGATCTGATTAGGTTTACAGGCGCTTTTTATGGTTCTGCTCGTTTTCTGGTCAATTTAGGGACATAAATGAGTGGCCTGCTATTTCAATCTGAGTTAGGACGGAGTTACTGTTGCTGCTCAGATGTATGTTCTGACCGAACTACCTGACAAAAAACCTATACATTTGAAATTGTGAAACAAGCATCTTTTTGTCTTCCATTGCAAAATGTTGCTACGGTGTGCCCTTCTGAACACGACCCAGGTGAATTGTAGAGGGGGCAGATTAACAGAATAGTCCGGGTCAGAAAGCATGCAGCCTCAGTGCATGAGATATAGAGGATATTCAATTATGCGTGTGAAGACAAGGTGAATCTAAAGCCGGGGGGGGGGGGGAATCACAGAGGTCACATTGAACAACCAAGTCAGAAATCAGGGTTGTGTTTAGTAGGTAGAAAACATGTTGAAAACAGCGTGAAACAGGGCTACCTAATTGTCCAATAACAACACAGAGTTTTCCTTTCATTGCAAACCATTTTTCTGCGGAGTGCCCTTACGAACACAGCCCAGGATTAGTGCATTAGATGAAAGACAGATATTCAAGAACAAATCAACTGTGACAGTATTGCCTGACAAAGATAGATGATTGTGATGGATCTGTGTAGAGACAGATCAAATCAAATCAAATTGTATTTGTCACATGTGCCGAATACAACAGGTGTAGTAGACCTTACAGCGAAATGCTTACTTACAAGCCCTTAACCAACAATGCAATTTTAAGAAAGAATGCCCAAAAAATACATGAAATAACAAAATAATAAGAAATAATAAAAGTAACAAATAACTAAAGAGCAGCAGTAAAATAACAGTATGGAGACTATATACAGGGGGTACCGGTTAGTCGAGGTAGTTGAGGTAATATGTTCATGTAGGTGGGGTTAAAGTGACTATGCATAGATAATAAACAGAGAGTAGCAGCAGAGTAAAAGAGGGGGGGTGGTCACTGGTCAAACAACACATTTTTAAAGGCAATGTTCCAGGGTTTGCGGAGACCACATTAACGATAAGAGCTGAAGGAGAGGATGAGAGGAGGAGGAGAGGAGAAGAAAATTGAGATAACGAGAGGTGTATCTCTCTGTCTCTCTCTCTGTCTCTCTCTCTATCTCTCTCTCTCTCTCTCTCTCTCTCTCTCTCTCCCTCTTTCTCTCTCTCTCTCTCTCGCGCTCTCTCTCTCTACATCTCTCTCCCTCTCTCTCTCTCTCTCTCTCTCTCTCTCTCTCTCTCTCTCTCTCTCTCTCTCTCTGTATCACTCCCCCAGTATCTCTCTCCACCTTTCTGTATCTCTCTCCACTCTCTGTATCACTCCCCCCCTGTATCTATCTCCCCCCTCTGTATCTCTCCCCCCTCTCTGTATCTTCCCCCCTCTCTGTATATCTCTCCCCCTCTCTGTATCTCCCCCTCTCTCTGTATCTCTCACCCCCTCTCTGTATCTCTCCCCCCTCTCTGTATATCTCTCCCCCTCTCTGTATATCTCTCCCCCCTCTCTGTATCTCCCCCTCTCTCTGTATCTCTCTCCCCCTCTCTGTATCTCTCCCCCCTCTCTGTATATCTCTCCCCCTCTCTGTATATCTCTCCCCCCTCTCTGTATCTCTCCCCCCCTCTCTGTATCTCTCCCCCTCTCTACATCTCTCCCCCTCTCTGTAACTCTCTCCCCTCTCTGTAACTCTCCCCTCTCTGTATCTCTCCCCCTCTCTGTATCTCTCCCCCTCTCTGTATCTCTTCCCACTATGTATCTCCCCCCCTGTGTATCTCTTCCCCCTCTCTGTATCTCTCCCCCCCTCTGTATTTCTCCCCCCTCTCTGTATCTCTCTCCCCCTCTGTATCTCTCTCCCCCTCCTTTCTCTCTCTCCCCCTCTGTAACTCTCTCCCCCTTTGTATCTCTCCCCCTCTCTGTATCTCTCCCCTCTCTGTATCTCTCTCCCTCTCTGTATCTCTCCCCCCTCTCTGTATCTCTCCTCCCTCTCTGTATCTCTCCCCCCTATCTGTATCTCCCCCCTATCTGTATCTCTCTCCCCCTCTGTATCTCTCTCCCCCTCTCTGTATCTCTCTCCCCTCTCTGTATCTCTCTCCCCTCTCTGTATCTCTCTCCCTCTCTGTATCTCTCCCCCTCTCTGTATCTCTTCCCCCTCTCTGTATCTCTCTCCCTCTCTGTATCTCTCCCCCTCTCTGTATCTCTCCTCCTCTCTGTATCTCCCCCCCTATCTGTATCTCCCCCCTATCTGTATCTCTCCCCCTCTGTATCTCTTCCCCCTCTCTGTAACTCTCTCCCCTCTCTGTATCTCTTCCCCCTCTCTGTATCTCTCTCCGCATCTCTGTATATCTCTCCCCCTCTCTGTAACTCTCTCCCCCTCTGTATCTCTCCCCCCTCTCTGTATTTCTCCCCCCCTCTCTTTCTCTCTCTCCTCCTCTGTAACTCTCTCCCCCTCTGTATCTCTCTCCCCCTCTCTGTATCTCTCCACCCTATCTGTATCTCTCTCCCTCTCTGTATCTCTCCCTCTCTCTGTATCTCTCCTCCTCTCTGTATCTCTTCCCCCTCTCTGTATCTCTCTCCCCTCTCTGTATCTCTTTCCCCTCTCTGTATCTCTTTCCCCTCTCTGTATCTCTTCCCTCTCTCTGTATCTCTCTTCCTCTCTGTATCTCTCCCCCTCTGTATCTCCCCCCTCTCTGTATCTCTCTCCCTCTGTATCTCTTCCCCCTCTCTGTATCTCTCTCCGCATCTCTGTATATCTCTCCCCCTCTCTGTAACTCTCTCCCCCTCTGTATCTCCCCCCTCTCTGTATTTCTCCCCCCCCTCTCTTTCTCTCTCTCCTCCTCTGTAACTCTCTCCCCCCCTCTGTATCTCTCCCCCCTCTCTGTGTCTCTCTCCCCCTCTATTCTCTCTCTCCCCCTATGTAACTATCTCCCCCTCTGTATCTCTCCCCCCTCTCTGTGTCTCTCTCTCCCTCTCTGTATATCTCTCTCCCCTCTCTCTCTTTCTGAATCCAGTAATAGTGGAAGGTCAGGTGAAGATCTCAGAATCATGTAATGTTATGAAAGAACTTGTTGGATTGTGGTGAAAATGATTGTTGTACTGTAAATGGATGACTGACCTCTTTAACCCTTTTGGTAAGACAAGTGGATTGTTGTTAGCTCGTGTGAGAGGTAGCTATACCATGAGTTGAATGGTGGTGGTGTACGGGATATCTGGACTTTTGATGTAGGAGATGCTGGTGAGACTCTGACTGAGGCTGGGATTCATTCTGATTGCGATTTGTAGGCAATGCACCTTTTAAAGGGCTATTTCCCAGCATTCGCAGAGACTGCATTCACTGTAAACGTCTGCATGTCGACTCAATCGGAAATTACCTTTAAATATTGCATTGTCGACAAAGCGGGATCAGATTGAAGGATTGAATCCCATATTGTTTAGTAATGCAGTGAATCAAACAGCATTAGACCTCTTTGTCTTTCCCTTGATTAGTTGGCTCTCTCTGCTTTCCCCTCTCAGTCGATGTGTTTTCTGTAATGACCCTACAGACAGACATTTGGATACAGACACACATCTGTCTGTTTGGTAATCATCTGGACGATTGGGGAAAGGAGGAGAGGAGGAGAGATGGAAGAGAGGATTGAAGGATGAGAGGAGGACAGGAGGAGAGGAGGAGAGGATGAGAGATGGAAGAGAGGAATGAAGGATGAGAGGAGGACAGGATGAGAGAGGGAAGGATGAGAGGAGGACAGGAGGAGAGGAGGACAGGAGGACAGGAGGAGAGGGGGAAGGATGAGAGGAGGAGAGGAGGACAGGAGGACAGGAGGACAGGAGGACAGGAGGAGAGGGGGAAGGATGAGAGGGGGACAGGAGGACAGGATGAGAGGGGGAAGGATGAGAGGAGGACAGGAGGACAGGAGGAGAGGGGGAAGGATGAGAGGGGGGACAGGAGGACAGGAGGAGAGGAGGAGAGGAGGACAGGAGGAGAGGGGGAAGGATGAGAGGAGGACAGGAGGACAGGAGGAGAGGAGGAGAGGAGGACAGGAGGAGAGGAGGACAGGATGAGAGGGGGAAGGATGAGAGGGGGACAGGAGGACAGGAGGAGAGGAGGAAGGATGAGAGGGGGACAGGAGGACAGGAGGATAGGAGGACAGGAGGAAAGGGGGACAGGAGGAGAGGGGGAAGGATGAGAGGAGGACAGGAGGAGAGGGGGAAGGATGAGAGGAGGACAGGAGGACAGGAGGAGAGGGGGAAGGATGAGAGGAGGAGAGGGGGAAGGATGAGAGGAGGAGAGGGGGAAGGATGAGAGGAGGACAGGAGGACAGGAGGAGAGGGGGAAGGATGAGAGGGGGACAGGAGGACAGGAGGAGAGGGGGACAGGAGGAGAGGGGGAAGGATGAGAGGAGGACAGGAGGACAGGAGGAGAGGGGGAAGGATGAGAGGAGGACAGGAGGAGGGGGGAAGGATGAGAGGAGGACAGGAGGAGAGGGGGAAGGATGAGAGGGGAGGACAGGATGAGAGGGGGAGAGGGGGAAGGATGAGAGGGGGGACAGGAGGACAGGAGGAGAGGGGGACAGGAGGAGAGGGGGAAGGATGAGAGGGGGACATGAGGACAGGAGGAGAGGGGGAAGGATGAGAGGGGGACAGGAGGACAGGAGGAGAGGGGGAAGGATGAGAGGAGGACAGGAGGACAGGAGGAGAGGGGGAAGGATGAGAGGGGGACAGGAGGACAGGAGGAGAGGGGGACAGGAGGAGAGGGGGACAGGAGGAGAGTTTGTACTCCTCTTCAGTACATCTGTCTAATGCCCTAAGTGATAAGAGACTGTTTAATTGGAGCTGTTATTAGAACCAATTACTACTGAGAGTGCTTTAGAACCTCTTGATGAGTGGACAGCTCCTCTCTCTTCTGAATGAAAAAGACTGTCTAAACTGCTGCATTGCTCCATTCACTGTGGCTAGCCCAGCATCGTGTGGATGCTTTCAATCAAGCGCACGTGCGCGCGCGCGCGCGTGTGTGTGTGTGTGTGTGTGTGTGTGTGTGTATGGATGCTTTCTCTTCTGAGAGCTTGTATTCATAGGGTACTATACTATTTTCAATAAAAAGAGGAGGTGTGTCACACCCTGGCTCGGGGACTCATTATGTTGAGCCAGGGTGTGTTCATTCTATGTTTTCTGTTTCTTTGGTGGGTGTTCTAGGTTGTCTATTTTCTATGTTTGCCGGTGTGACTCCCAATCAGGGGCAACGAGTGTCAGCTGTCGGCTGGTTGTCTCTGATTGGGAGCCATATTTAATCTGTATGTTTTTCTTTCGGGTTGTGGGATTTTGTTCGTGTGGTTTCGTGTTGTACCATAGACGTCACGCATTCGTTGTTTATTGTTTTGTATTTTGAGTGTTGTGCTTTAACTATTAAAGTAAATATGTTCGCTGCAACGCTGCGCCTTGGTCTCCCTCATTAGACGATCGTGACAGAAAATCCCACCAAGACCAGACCAAGCAGCGTGTCCAGGAGCCATCGCTAATAGATCTCCGTGGCAGCTTCGACTGGGTCAAGCCCATTGAGGAGCTGAGTGAAGAGGGTTGGAGACAGAGGAGCGAGAGGTGGGCGAGAATGTTGGAGGCCTGGTCCACGGGGAGGAGAGACCCCAGAAAATTTTTAGGGGGGGCTCACGGCGTCGGGGGCAGCAGGAGGCCGCTATGGAGCGGTCCAGCGGGGGTTGCAGAGGAGGCCGCCAGGTTACGGGGGCCACTGGTAGAAGAGGGGATGGAAGGCGTAGAGGCACGGCGAGAGGTACTGGCGTGTGTTGCCAGTCCGGGTCCGGCCCGTTCCAGATCCCGGTGTAGAGCCAGTGGTGTGTGTCCCCGAATGCGGTCCGGTCTATTCCTGCTCCCGCACCAAACCTACGGTGTGCATCGCCAGCCCAGCCCGGCCTGTTCCTGCTCCACGCACAAAGCCTACGGTGTGCGTCGCCAGCCCAGCCCGGCCTGTCCCTGCTCCACGCACAAAGCCTGCGGGGTGCGTCGCCAGCCCAGCCCGGCCTGTCCCTGCTCACGCACAAGCCTACGGTGTGCGTCGCCAGCCCGACCCGGCCTGTTCCTGCCACTCGCACCAAACCAGGGGTGCGAGTCGCCAGCCTGGTCCAGCCTGTTCCTGCCACTCGCACCAAGCCAGGGGTGCGAGTCGCCAGCCTGGTCCAGCCTGTTCCTGCCACTCGCACCAAGCCAGGGGTGCGAGTCGCCAGCCTGGTCCAACCCGTTCCTGCTACTCGCACCAAGTCTGTGGTGCGTTTCGTCAGCCCTGTCCGGCTCGTTCCTGCTCTCCGCACCAAGTCTGTGGTGCGCGTCGCCAGCCCATTCCGGTCCATTCCTGCTCCACGCACCAAGCCAGGGGGTGTGTATCGTCAGCCCGGTCCGGTCCGTTCCTGTTCCACGCACCAGCCAGGGGCGCGTGTCGTCAGTCCGGCTCCGGCCAGCGGGGCTAGACAGGACCAGGGTACTTTGGGGGTTGGAGAGGAAGTGGGGATCAAGCCCGGAGCCGAGCCGCCGCCGAGGAGGAATGCCCACCCAGCCCTCCCCTGTTTTTGCTCGTATTTAGGCGCGGTCGCAGTCCGCCCTTTTAGAGGTACTGTCACACCCTGGCTCGGGGACTCATTATGTTGAGCCAGGGTGTGTTCATTCTATGTTTTCTGTTTCTTTGGTGGGTGTTCTAGGTTGTCTATTTTCTATGTTTGCCGGTGTGACTCCCAATCAGGGGCAACGAGTGTCAGCTGTCGGCTGGTTGTCTCTGATTGGGAGCCATATTTAATCTGTATGTTTTTCTTTCGGGTTGTGGGATTTTGTTCGTGTGGTTTCGTGTTGTACCATAGACGTCACGCATTCGTTGTTTATTGTTTTGTATTTTGAGTGTTGTGCTTTAACTATTAAAGTAAATATGTTCGCTCGCAACGCTGCGCCTTGGTCTCCCTCATTAGACGATCGTGACAAGGTGCCATAGGCTTCTCAGTTGAAACACCATTAACAACCCTCTGGGTAATGCTGTATAATATTATACCATTAACAACCCTCTGGGTAATGCTGTATAATATTATACCATTAATAACCCTCTGGGTAATGCTTTATAATATTATACCATTAACAACCCTCTGGGTAATGCTGTATAATATTATATTTCATTAACAACCCTCTGGGTAATGCTGTATAATATTATATTTCATTAACAACCCTCTGGGTAATTATGTATAATATTATACCATTAACAACCCTCTGGGTAATGCTGTATAATATTATACCATTAACGACCCTCTGGGTAATGCTGTATAATATTATATTTCATTAACAACCCTCTGGGTAATGCTGTATAATATTATACCATTAAAATCCCTCTGGGTAATGCTGTATAATATTATGCCATTAACAACACTCTGGGTACAGAACACATAGCCATGCAATCTCCATAGACAAACATTGGCAGTAGAATGGCCTTACTGAAGAGCTCAGTGACATTCTAAGTGGCATCGTCATAGGATGCCACCTTTCCAACAAGTCAGTCTGTCAAATGTCTGCCCTGCTAGAGCTGCCCGGTCAACTGTAAGTGCTGTTATTGTGAAGTGGAAACGTCTAGGAGCAACAACGGCTCAGCAGTGAAGTGGTAGGCCACACAAGATCACAGAACGGGACTGCCGAGTGCTGAAGTGCGTAGCGCATAAAAATTGTCTGTCCTCCGTTGCAACACTCACTACCGAGTTCAAAACTGGAAGCAACGTCAGCACAATAACGGTTCGTTGGGAGCTTCATGAAATGGGTTTCCATGGCCGAGCAGCCGCGCACAAGCCTAAGATCACCATGCACAATGCCAAATGTCGGCTGGAGTGGTGTAAAACTTGCCGCCATTGGACTCTGGAGCAGTGGAAACGCGTTCTCTGGAGTGATGAATCACGCTTCACCATCTGGCAGTCCCGACGGACGAATCTGGGTTTGGTGGCTGCCAGGAGAACGCTACCTGCCCCAATGCATTGTGCCAACTGTAAAGTTTGGTGGAGGAGGAATAATGGTCTGGGGCTGTTTTTCATGGTTCGGGCTAGGCCCCTTAGTTCCAGTGAAGGGAAATCTTAACACTACAGCATACAAAGACATTCTAGACGATTCTGTACTTCTATCTTTGCGGCAACAGTTTGGGGAAGGCCCTTTCCTGTTTCAGCATGACAATGCCCCGTGCAGAAAGTGAGATCCATAAAGAAAAAGTTTGTCAAGATCAGTGTGGAAGAACTTGACTGGCCTGCACAGAGCCCTGACCTCAACCCTGTCAAACACCTTTGGGATGAATTGGAACGCCGACTGCGAGCCAGGCCTAATCGCCCAACATCAGTGGCCAACCTCACTAATGCTTGTGGCTGAATGGAAGCAAGTCCCCGCAGCAATGTTCCAACATCTAGTGGAAAGCCTTCCCAGAAGAGTGGAGGCTGTTATAGCAGCAAAGTGGGGACCAACTCCATATTAATGCCCATGATTTTGGAATGAGATGTTGGACGAGCTGGGGTCCACATACTTTTGGTAATATAGTGTACATGGTTCTGTGTAGAACCCTTCTTGCCTTCCAAAGAATCCTTCTTTTCCTTTCAAAAAATCATCAAAGAACCCTTTCTTCCAAAAAACGGTTTTTAGGATCAAAACGGGTTGTAGGTAGAACCCTATCCCTCGTTAAAGAATCCTTCTGGAACCCTTTTTTTTCTAAGAGAGTTGCTACACTTTGCATACTGCAGGCTGTGGCGCTGATTTTGAATAAGCGCTGAGGGCATCATTAGGTCAGCTGCAATTACAGCCTTGTTTAAGGGACTACTTCAATTTGAGAGTTATGAGGTGACTTGATTAATGACAGCTTTCATGCAGCAGCACCGTGAGGAAACCTTTATACAGTGCAGGAAGTAGCTGCTATATCTTTAGTTATATTGTGATATTCAAGATACTGCACTCAATCTGAAACTCAGGAAGGGTTACACAGGAGGAAAACATTGAAGGCGTTTTTGATATAAAAAATGTGTTCTTCTATATTCCCATAACAGCATCATCAAGAAAACTGACAGACATACTGCTGCCTCACGTTCCTTTTTGGAGCGTTTTCCCCTACTAGAAGGTCTGCTTCCCATGAGCCCTCGGGGTAGATGGCCTAGGGACACGACATAGGGGTGTTTGGTTTGTGTGTGTGTGTGTGTGTGCGTGCGTGCGTGTGTGTGTGCGTGCGCCTGTGTGTGTGTGTGTGTGAGAGATAAGGTAGGAGGAGTGGGGGCCAGAGAGTTGCATATTCTATCAGTCTCGCGTTCGAATTAGACGTTCATCCATGTTTTCTCAAACGTCAAATTTAGAAGTTGTTCCAAACATCAAATTTCAAAGTGTTTAAGGTTAAGTTTAGGCATTAACGCCGAATGGTTAAGGTAAGGGTTAAGGTTTGGCATGGGCTTAAAAATATATATCAAAAACAACTTTCTATCGCTGGAATCAGAGGCAGATACCCATGCTGTATAAGTCGTGATATTTTGTGGCATAAAAGGGCAGGAGGAGTTTGAACAGAACAGACAGGACATTATGAAGAACAAACTCAGGAAATGTGTTTGTTGGAAAACATTTTCAACCTACAGTAAGGCCGGGATTCAAATCCCATCTTGGATTTGGACAACGGCCATTTAAAAGTAATTTATGATTGAGCCAACGGTGTTCACCGTTAAATGTGGTCTCTGCTAACTCGGGAACATTGCCTTTAAAACACGCATTGCTGATAATGCGTGCTGGGATTGAATCCCGGGACTAAGTGAATGTCTCGGACATTATTACGTTTAAACGGCAACACTTTACATACCTTATGAGGTGAAGGTGGCTTAGTGGTTAAGAGCGTTGTGCCAGTAACTGAAAGGTCACTGGTTCTAATCCCCGAGCCGACTAGGTGAAAAATCTGTTGATGTGCCCTTGAGCAAGGCACTTAACCCTAATTGCTCCTGTAAATCGCTCTGGATAAGAGTGTCTGCTAAATGACTAAATTCAACAACAACAAAAAGAATCACTGGCCTCAGACGGGCCGTAGACAGTAGATCTCTGGTACACTGAATGAGTCC
Organism: Coregonus clupeaformis; assembly: GCF_020615455.1. Lineage (NCBI taxonomy): Eukaryota > Metazoa > Chordata > Actinopteri > Salmoniformes > Salmonidae > Coregonus > Coregonus clupeaformis. The sequence continues at coordinate 41,158,056 of NC_059227.1, read as the reverse complement.
ACTGTCCCACAGAGTTTAACCTCTGAGTCTGTATCACAGATAGGCCTACAGTCTGATCCGTACGGTGTGCGACAGAGTGTCATTCAGGCTACAGTGAAGAGGCAGCGGTGAATCAATCACTTGGCCTAACGTAACACCACGTTAAATTCAATTCGATGGACTGATTGAGTGATGGATGATGCACATACATACAACCACAGTTAAGAGATGGGAAAACTCTGGAGAGAAAGAGGGAGGGCGTGTGTAGGTATTTGTTTTGGTGTGTGGCTTTTGCCCCTCTGTGTGTGTGTGTGTGTGTGTGTGTGGTGTATTTGTTTGTGTGTATGTTCCTGTGTGTCAAGGTTTCCGTCAGCAAAAAATTTGGCGCCAGGACATTTGACCATAAGCATTTTAATTGACCGGACATTTGAGAAATTTCACCGGTGTGTAACCTGATTAGGGCGTCCACCCACGGTGCTCAGAATGACAGAAATCACATTTTGATTATGATAATTCATATATTAATAGAATATGCAAGTCAAGGATGCAACGATGTGCGATCCTTCTTACCGAATTATGATGCACCCTGTGAAGATGTTAGAATAACTGTCCACGTTTACTTTACCTCAACCAACAATACGAGTAACGAACAGCAAAAATCACTAGCCTATGTCAATCTACTACCCCCCGTTTTCCTATTTTATTGGTCAGCTGGTCGAGATAGAAATAGCCTGTTTCCCAACAGACTCTGGGACAGTGGTGGGAGGATAGATATCAAATTCATACAAGCAGTAAGCCTAGGCTACATTCCGTTAACCGTGCATGTGCTGTCTGAGATTCTGTAGTAGCAGCTCTCACGCCGTCTGACAGATTTTCCGCTCAAAAGCTCTGTACGCTGTACGCTTGTGATTAAATAAAATACATAACGAATATACTGGACCACATGGCAATTTAATTCCACTAAATTATGCAAATTAACCTATAGACCGATGATAAGCAGGACCAGTAATTTCGCAATGGGATATGATTTTTTTTCTTTCGGACAATTGGGTGTGGCAATTTTATTTATTGGCCGTTTATCGGGCTAAAGCTATTACCGGCTAACCGAAACCCTGCTGTGTGTGTGTGTGTGTGTGTGTTGAGGAGGTGGGAGGCAGGGAGGGGTGGTGTAGTCAAGGTGTTTGTAGAGATGTGTACACTTGCTGTGCTCATATCAACATCCACCTAATGACCCAGTAAACAATTCGGTAAACTTCTGCCTACGGTTTATTCTGCGTTTAGATTAGATGGTACGTGAGGTAGACGGTAGATTACAAAGCGGGTGTCATTGTTTTCACGATGGTAAATGCCGTTGAGTCTGGCGGTGAATGCCGTCAGCCGCCACGGTAAACGGGCCTTGACGCCAAGAGCTAAGATATCTACCATAGTGTTGTTTTCTACCAGATGCTGATTTGCACTGTTTGTTTACTGAAATCACCATAGCAACGCATACTGTTGTGCTGGCTTGCTTTTACGGTCACCCTCTTTCTTGCTTTCTTGTCCTGCTATGCCGAAAGGTATGGCGTTTTTTTGCATCCCTCCTCTAAAGGCAGTATAGTATGAAACGTAGCCATAATCCTGAAGCCAGTTTGGATTTGGCTTCTCTCCAATCACATCGCATCAAGAGCATATGTCATTTACAGAAACTCGTTGTGCATCTCGTTGTATTGTTGTCCTCCCGTGGCTAGCTAGCTAACGTTAGCTAAAATGAGCCCTTTCCTAAATTAGCCATGGATGGAGATAGGAATTGGGACATTTACAGGAAAGTATTCAGACCCCTTGGCTTTTTCCACATTTTGTTACATTACAGCGTTATTCTAAAATTAATTAAATTGTTTCCCCCCCTGATTAATCTAAGAACAATACCCCATAATGACAAAGCAAAAACAGGTTTTTAGAATTTGTTGCTAATTTATATTTTTTAACTGATATGACTGTTTACTCAGTACTTGAATGAAGCGCCTTTGGCAGTGATAACAGCCTCGAGTCCTCTTGGGTATGACGCTACAAGCTTGGCAAACCTGTATTTGGGGAGTTTCTCCCATTCTTCTCTGCAGATCCTCTCAAGCTCTTTCAGGTTGGATAAGGAGCGTCGCTGCACAGCTATTTTCAGGTCTCTCCAGAGATGTTCAATTGGGTTCAAGTCTGGGCTCTGGCTGGGCCACTCAAGGCCATTCAGAGACTTGTCCTGAAGCCACTCCTGCGTTGTCTTGGCTGTGTGCTTAGGGTTGTTGCCCTGTTGGAAGGTGAATCTTCGCCCCTGAGGTCCTGAGCGCTCTGGAGCAGGTTTTCATCAAGGATCTCTCTGTACTTTGCTCCGTTCATCTTTCCCTTGATCCTGACTAGTCTCCCAGTCCCTGCCGCTGAAAAACATCCCCACAGCATGATGCTGCCACCACCATGCTTCACCGTAGGGATGGTGCCAGGTTTCCTCCAGACGTGACGCTTGGCATTCAGACCAAAGAGTTCAATCTTGGTTTCATCAGACCAGAGAATCTTGTTTCTCATGGTCTGAGTCTTTAGGTGCCTTTTGGCAAACTCCAAGCGTGCTGTCAAGTGCCTTTTACTGAGGAGT